>NC_138315.1:43030000-43120000 GCF_965601325.2 Salmo salar
GGAGAGAACCAGACAGTTGGACTGGGGGAGTGAGAGAACCAGACAGTTGGACTGGGGGTGTGAGAGAACCAGACAGTTGGACTGGGGTGTGAGAGAACCAGACAGTTGGACTGGGGAGTGAGAGAACCAGACAGTTGGACTGGTGGAGTGAGAGAACCAGACAGTTGGACTGGGGGTGTGAGGGAACCAGACAGTTGGACTGGGAGTGTGAGAGAACCAGACAGTTGGACTGGGGGTGTGAGAGAACCAGACAGTTGGACTGGGGAGTGAGAGAACCAGACAGTTGGACTGGGGGAGTGAGAGAACCAGACAGTTGGACTGGGTGAGTGAGAGAGCCAGACAGTTGGACTGGGGGAGTGAGAGAACCAGACAGTTGGACTGGGGGTGTGAGAGAACCAGACAGTTGGACTGGGGTGTGAGAGAACCAGACAGTTGGACTGGGGGAGTGATAGAACCAGACAGTTGGACTGGGGGAGTGAGAGAACCTGACAGTTGGACTGGGGGAGTGAGAGAACCAAACAGTTGGACTGGGAGTGTGAGAGAACCAAACAGTTGGACTGGGGGTGTGAGAGAACCAGACAGTTGGACTGGGGGTGTGAGAGAACCAGACAGTTGGACTGGGGGAGTGAGAGAACAAGACAGTTGGACTGGGGGTGTGAGAGAACCAAACAGTTGGACTGGGGGTGTGAGAGAACCAGACAGTTGGACTGGGAGTGTGAGAGAACCAGACAGTTGGACTGGGGAGTGAGAGAACCAGACAGTTGGACTGGGGGTGTGAGAGAACCAGACAGTTGGACTGGGGGTGTGAGAGAACCAGACAGTTGGACTGGGGGAGTGAGAGAACCAGACAGTTGGACTGGGAGTGTGAGAGAACCAAACAGTTGGACTGGGGGTGTGAGAGAACCAGACAGTTGGACTGGGAGTGTGAGAGAACCAGACAGTTGGACTGGGGAGTGAGAGAACCAGACAGTTGGACTGGGGGTGTGAGAGAACCAGACAGTTGGACTGGGGGAGTGAGAGAACCAGACAGTTGGACTGGGGAGTGAGAGAACCAGACAGTTGGACTGGGGGTGTGAGAGAACCAGACAGTTGGACTGGGGGAGTGAGAGAACCAGACAGTTGGACTGGTGGTGTGAGAGAACCAGACAGTTGGACTGGGGTCTGAGAGAACCAGAGGAATCTGAGGTGGAGCCATAGGAGTGGCTGTCATTGTACTGCAGTAACACAAAAATAAAAGGTATGTGTGAGGGTGTGTGCATGTGTGTGTGTGTGCGTGTGTGTGTGTGTGTGTGAGTGAGAGAGAGGATGTGTGTGAGCTTGTGTGTGTGTGTGTGAGAGGGTCTGTCTGTGACCGCATTCCTCAGAGGGAGGGGTCACACACACAAATGTGAATACACCATGCTTTCTGAGCGATCCCTAATCTTCCTGTCTAGGCAGGTAGCATTAAGCCTTATTTTAGTGTGGCCATTGTTCATGTTTGTCTCTGGTGGTTCAGGGGTAGATATGCGAGCAGCACTAAAGTAATTAGGTTAGTGTGCTGTTACAATTGAAGACGTGTCACACACACACACACACCCCACACACACACACACACACACACACACACACACACACACACACACACACACACACACACACACACACACACACACACACACACACACACACACACACCTTTCTGAACAGCTGGTAACTGGGGGAGGGCAAGGCGACCACAGAAGGTGACTCTAAACACAGGCGACCGCAGAAGGTGACTCTAAACACAGGCGACCGCAGAAGGTGACTCTAAACACAGGCGACTGAAGCCTACTGTCCATTCAGAAAACCTGCTCTTCTTTCAAGCAATAAGATTGTCCGCTCAGACTGCCCATTCATAAAGAAACACGCACTGAGTTACAGTATATACATTCACTTCCCCTTCTACAACCCGACCCCTCCCTCCCATCTCCTCGTGCTCGGAGTTCATTCATGCTTTCTGCCACTGGGCAAAAGGATTGGACTGTACCATTTACCCCAATTTATAGGGGAGACAACATGACAGAGGAAGGGGGGGGTCGATAGACAGGAAACTATACAACATTCTTATTCTCTACTACATACAGTATCAACCCAACAGAACAAGTCAATGACTGCATAGAACCAATAAAACAGACGTTAGCAACACAATGACTGATATCCTAATGAATTTCTTTGTATTACTTGTGCCCTATACTGTGCCCTTCACAGCTTATTTAAATAACTCACATTTGGAGACAGCATAAGAACTCTGTCATACTTCTGTATCCATGTAATTCTATCAATGTACAAGCTATACACGCTATTACACTCTATGACTATGTAACAGCTATGTAACAGTTATATAACAGCTATGTGACAGTGAATCAGCTATGTAACAGTTATATAACAGCTATGTAACAGTGAATCAGCTATGTAACAGTTATATAACAGCTATGTAACAGTGAATCAGCTATGTAACAGTTATATAACAGCTATGTGACAGTGAATCAGCTATGTAACAGTTATATAACAGCTATGTAACAGTGAATCAGCTATGTAACAGCTAAATAACAGTTATGCAATAGCTATGTAACAGTGAATCAGCTATGTAACAGCTAAATAACAGTTATGCAATAGCTATGTAACAGTGAATCAGCTATGTAACAGCTTTGTAACAGCTAAATAACAGTTATGTAACAGCTATGTAACAGTGAATCAGCTGTGTTTTAATCTGAGTAATCTAATAACACTCTGAGGTAACATTCACACGAGTAGTCTCTATTCAATCCAGCACAGCTCCAATACATTACAGTAAATCACTACTATATCTCACTGAGCTTTCAGCTAGAGTACCTCACACAAATATAAACACATCATCCTATTATTACAGGGCTGACAGAGAAAGGATTTCTGTCACAAAGATGCCATTCTTTTCTAAATGCAGTGTCTATTTCTATTCAATAAGAAATGTGTAATTGTGAGTTTTCCTCTAGTCTGGTCTGACTATAGAGGATCAGTGAGCGTTTTCTCAGCCTTAACGTGGACCATATGATATCCATCAGAAGCAGCAGTGCTAACTGGGACTTTTTTCCCCCACTTACCTACTCAGAGCATTTCCTCCTGATGGCTGTGAGCTTCTCGCTGGACCCTCTCCATTTCTCTTTCTCTCTGTCTCTCTCTCTGTGTTGGTCTGTCTCTCTGTCGGTTCCCCTCTTCTTCCACTTTCTCTCTGCCCCCTCCCCGCTCTCTCTGTCAGATAATCTGGGGTTCCCCTCCAGTTTGCCTCTCTCAGGGAGAGAAGAGAGAGAATTGTCTCTCTAACTTCCAAACTTAACTAAACCAAATTCAAAAGAATCTGTCCTTACATGTCTCTCTCTCTCCTTTCTCTCTCTCTCCCTCTCTCTCTCCTCTCTCCCTCTCCCCCCTCTCCTCTCTCTCCTCTCCTCTCCCTTTCTCTTTCTCTTTCAGTCTTTTTTCTCCTTCGGTTACATTCTTCAGAGTGTAATCAGTAACAGGCTTAAAGTGACAGCGCTGTGCTGAAGCCGACACACACACACACACACACACACACACACACACACACACACACACACACACACACACACACACACACACACACACACACACACACACACACACACACACACACACACACACACACACACACACACACACTCTCTCACACAGACACGCACACACAGACACGCACACACTCTCTCACACAGACACGCACACACAGACACACACACACTCTCTCACACAGACATGCACACACTCTCTCACATAGACACGCACACACAGACACATACACACTCTCACACAGACACACACACACTCTCTCACACAGACACGCACACAGACACAAACACACAGACACACTCTCTCTCACAGACACACACACACACACTCTCACAGACATACACACACTCACTCTCTCTCTCTCTCTTTAAGTCCCTCTGGGCTAAAGGTGCTTTCCCACCACACTGCCGACCCCGCTCCCGACCCCGCTCTCACAACCCAGCCCTGCCGAGAAAAAAACACTATCACATGTTACAGCATTAACTCTCTCTCTTTCCCCTCTATTCCTCTTTCTTTACCTCTCTCTCTTCCCCCTCTATTCCTCTTTCTTTACCTCTCCCTCTCTTTCCCCCTCTATTCCTCTTTCTTTACCTCTCTTTCCCCCTCTGTTCCTCTTTCTTTACCTCTCCCTCTCTTTCCCCCTCTATTCCTCTTTCTTTACCTCTCCCTCTCTTTCCCCCTCTATTCCTCTTTCTTTACCTCTCCCTCTCTTTCCCCCTCTATTCCTCTTTCTTTACCTCTCCCTCTCTTTCCCCCTCTATTCCTCTTTCTTTACCTCTCCCTCTCTTTCCCCCTCTATTCCTCTTTCTTTACCTCTCCCTCTCTTTCCCCCTCTATTCCTCTTTCTTTACCTCTCCCTCTCTTTCCCCCTCTATTCCTCTTTCTTTACCTCTCCCTCTCTTTCCCCCTCTATTCCTCTTTATCTCTCTCTGTCCCCTCTATTCCCTTCTTTCTCTCTCTCCCTCTTTCCCCTCTATTCCCTTCTTTCTCTCTCTCTCTCTTTCCCCCTCTATTCCTCTTTCTTTATCTCTCTCTCTGCTGTCTGTCTGTCTTTCTGTCTGTCTGTCTGTGTCTCTCTACCTACCTCCCTCCCTCTCTTTCCCTCAGCCCCTCTGACACAGACAGACAGACAGACAGACAGACTCTCTCTTACACACTCTGAGCTGAGACTGAGCTCTTATAGTCCCTTGCTGAAAGGGGCTGAGCCTATCGCAGTGGAGGGCAGTGTCCTGTTACATTCCTCTCAATTGAGAGGTTAGAGAGAGGACACCCATTCAGAAAAAAAGAGAGGGAGAGGTCTCGTTATCAGCTAAGAGACGTCCACATGGTTCTGTCGATTGATTGAAATGAACAGTGAGAGTCCTGTAGATCACAGACAAGACCCATGCACTTCTCTCCTATCTACAGTGACTACTCCCCCTTCACTGTCTCTAGTCTACACCACAGAGAAAGCACCTGGACTTGCAGTCAATCACCTCTGAGACACCTGAGAAATAGGAAATAAGCTGAGATATCAGACACCACAGCACAAATGACATGTACAGGACAGAAGTGTGGATGTCCAGTAGAGAGAGAGAACATTAAAGTGAAAGAAAGAAAGAACATCTTCATCTGCCAGTCCTCACCTCCATTTAACCTTCTCACAACCATACCTTTCCTCACTCTGTTACCAAGAGTAGAGATATAGGAAGGAGCTCGGAAACTGCCACTCCAATAGAAATCCCTGCTCACGATACTTAGCACTGGTGGTTTTTGGCTAGCTCAGCCAATCAGCACAAGTACAGAGACACCAGACCGTGTTCAGTGTCAGAACTGTGCAAAAAGTAAAGTGGTCTTGATTTGAAAAGCCAGAAGAGCAGTGTGTGTAAGGCTGTAGTGTAAGGCTGTAGTGTAAGGCTGTAGTCAGGCTGTAGTGTAAGGCTGTAGTGTAAGGCTGTAGTGTAAGGCTGTAGTCAGGCTGTAGTGTAAGGCTGTAGTGTAAGGCTGTAGTGTAAGGCTGTAGTGTAAGGCTGTAGTGTAAGGCTGTAGTCAGGCTGTAGTGTAAGGCTGTAGTGTAAGGCTGTAGTGTAAGGCTGTAGTCAGGCTGTAGTGTAAGGCTGTAGTGTAAGGCTGTAGTGTAAGGCTGTAGTCAGGCTGTAGTGTAAGGCTGTAGTGTAAGGCTGTAGTATAAGGCTGTAGTGTAAGGCTGTAGTATAAGGCTGTAGTGTAAGGCTGTAGTGTAAGGCTGTAGTGTAAGGCTGTAGTATAAGGCTGTAGTGTAAGGCTGTAGTGTAAGGCTGTAGTGTAAGGCTGTAGTCAGGCTGTAGTGTAAGGCTGTAGTGTAAGGCTGTAGTGTAAGGCTGTAGTCAGGCTGTAGTGTAAGGCTGTAGTGTAAGGCTGTAGTATAAGGCTGTAGTGTAAGGCTGTAGTGTAAGGCTGTAGTCAGGTTGTAGTGGCTCTTCAGGTTACTACAGATTTATACACACAAGTAATACAAATATATTCTTTAAAAAGACAAGGACTGAAGTAGGACATCTCAATTACTGAAGTAGCCAATGATTTAGCTAATTTAAAATCAGGTCAAAATATGAGTATAATATACATTTAAAACTCTGGAATTTTGTATACAGTTATTGTTATTGAGAGAGAATGGTAACCGGGTAGGGCTCAATAAAACCCAGTTACTACACAATGCATAGTGGTTGAGTAGGGCTCAATAAAACCCAGTTACTACACAATGCATAGTGGTTGGGTAGGGCTCAATAAAACCCAGTTACTACACAATGCATAGTGGTTGAGTAGGGCTCAATAAAACCCAGTTACTACACAATGCATAGTGGTTGGGTGGGGCTGTAGGAAACCCATTACTACAGAATGTACGGAGGGTGGGTGAGGGTGTGTGTGTGAATCACAGCTTGCCATGTGTCAGCAGCAGAGTGAAACTATACGCTCTCTGTCTGTCTGTCATTGTGTTAAGTGGGTGACTCTCAGCTACAGTATGTTAGCTAGCTAGCGTTAGTGTGGTTTAGCTAGCATGACTCAGAGCCATGACTGGCTAAAAGACCGTAGAAGTGAGGGACAAACAGCTGGAATTACCTTTATTTAGCTAGAATGGTGTAATAGTGGAGCAAGAACTGAAATGTCAGAGCATCCTCTATTCCTCTGATATTGATTAGGATGAGTAATATTTATGTAGAAGAGGGGTTTGAAGAGGTTGTGTTAAATTATTTTATAGTCTTGATGTTAGATGTGTTTTCTTAAACTGTACTCATTCTGAACAGCTAAATATATTTTTTTAATTATTTCAACAAAATCTGTATAATATGTATATAGTTCATTTGTATAATGAATAAAACAAATAAAGTTAAAAGTTAACAGAAACCTCAGTAAAACATACATATTTTTTTTATGTACTGGCCCCCCGTGGGAATCGAACCCACAACCCTGGCTTTGCACACACCATGCTGGCGTTGCAAGCACCATGCTCTACCAACTGAGCCACAGGGAAGACTTATTTGCTTAATTCGCTGAACACAACAGGTGCTTATTAGAGAGGCTTCTATTTGAGCCAGGCTTCTATTTCCTTAATGCACACAGCGTTTGCTCATTTGCATAGTTAATTGTTTACGTCCAGCATTCACTTCCAGCATTCACTTCCAGCATTAACCTTTATTTAACTAGTCAAGTCAGTTAAGAGCAAATTCTTACTTACAATGACGGCCTACATTTGAATCACTTTCTTCATTTCCTGCACTAATGTATTATCATTTACACACTGTGTCACATTTATTTTGTCATAGTACGCTTCTATTAAAAATGCTAACTTTTCCATGACAGAATAATTATTCTCCTCTTTGACTGTGTATTTTCGTCAGTTCTCAATTTTGCCAATAGAGGGCAACCTGATGATTTCTAGGGGTCTGTACTCCCAAAGTTGTTGACTGTTTTTGTGCTTGCCAGTTAGCTAGCAGTTCTCAACTGTTAGAAGCCAATGGCTGGCAATTTCTTACTAGCGATAAAAACAGATGATTGCCATAATTTTGCAGAGTCATTACTGAATTATATAATGTAAAAAAAGAAACAATAAACCTTGTAAACAATGAATGGTAATTCATGGTAACCTCGTAAATAATTCATTTAGACCCGGCATTTATTTGGAACCGGCGTTAATTTGAAATGTGTGCAGTTGCCCAGCTATTACAGTTTTTTTTTAATCGCTTTGGTACTATTTTCACAAGTAAAAATGTTGTTCTTTCAAAACTTTAATCACATTTTCAATTGACTGAGTACAACTCACAAAATCCCACAGTGACTGTTTCAGCAACCCTAATCAGTGTTTCATCTAAAAATATCTTTCATATAAAGTCATTGCCTTTCACAATACTCACAATACTTTGATATGATTCTTTTCTCATTAGTTTAAATACATCTGACCATCACTTTATCCAACTGTGATTAATGGTTAATCACTTAACCATTTGTTAAACCTATAGATTTTAAACTGGCTTGTCTACTATATATGGATTTAGAACTACAGAAATAAAATGTGTGTTTGTAAAGTACAAATATCTAAATGACACATGATAACCATACATAATGATCAAAGAGGTCAAAGAGGTGGGCATGGGCCCTGTCAAAGAGGTGGGCATGGATCCTGTCAAAGAGGTGGGCATGGATCCCGTCAAAGAGGTGGGCATGGATCCCGTCAAAGAGGTGGGCATGGATCCCGTCAAAGAGGTGGGCATGGGCCCTGTCAAAGAGGTGGGCATGAATCCCGTCAAAGAGGTGGGCATGGATCCTGTCAAAGACTGGTTAGTCTGCAGGATGTGAACTATGCTTCACCATTACATTTACGTTAATTGACATTGTAATGCATGTAAATTCACAAAACATGTTCCAGTATTGTTTCAGTATGATCTATTGACAGTAAAGTCTGTTCTACCTTCAGAATTGACAGAAGACCACATGGTGGTGGCCGTGGCCGTGTGCTGACCAATCAGCAGGAGTGGGCCGTGGTGGAAATAGTGAGAGACAGGAATGACAGATGAAACACATTTACCTGGTGCCTTTTGAGAGAAACAACGACCAGGTGAAACAACTGCTGGTCGAGTATGTTCAGGTACAGCACTATATACTGTATTACTGTTACTATTAATGCACACGATACTTCACAATATCATACTGGAACTATACTGTAAAAATACCACAATATATTTTTAGAGGGTGATGGGGCTTGATGCTGCTGTGAACCATCACAAGTATATCTTTGTTGATGAAGCGGCCTTCAACCTGGCCAAACTCGATGCCGTAGGCGGAACCTCATCGGCCAACGTGCGACCGTCCAAGTGCCTGGACAACGTGGGGCATGGTTTCTGGTCCATCTCCGATTCATGACCCTATATCTGCCCCCATACTCTCCTTTCCTCAACCCTGCTGAGGATTTGTTTTCAGCATGGAGGTGGAAGGTGTACGATCGCCTTCCCCATGAGCGTGCCACCCTCCTTCTGGCCATGGATGAGGCATGCGACGACATCAATGCAGACCAATGTCAAGCTTGGATTCACAATGCCAAAAGGTTTTTCCCGTGGTGCATGAACAATGACGACATTCACTGTGATGTGGATGAGAATTTATCCCAAATGCTCAAGACAGGCTTGATGCAAATGAATGCATGATAAATGTTTAATTTGTTTAACTGAACTTCTTACATTTGATTACAGACAGTACACCTGTGTTGCAATTATATCTGAAAAATAACATGGTTTATTTGCATGATTGTAGAGAATGTCTTCTTGATTACACATTGTATAGATATTTTGGAAATGATAGATTTTCTGTACATTTTGTTGGGTAATATAAGTGAAAACGGTGTAATCTACTATAATCTACAGCACTGCAGCATATTACTTTCAGCAATTTAAGGGCCATTTGAAAGGTGTAACTTGCATTGTTTGCTATTGAATTAACTGGTAGTTTAAAACGAAATTATGTCATTATGTTGTGTTTTGTTGAGTAAACCAATGTTCTCATTACATTTAACAATAACCGTATATTTTGAATAAATGTTTGTGTGGTGAGAGATGTTAACAATCCAAATGAATGCACAACGACAGGTTTGGAATGAAAGACTGACTGGCTGCGTTACAAGTGGGACCAGTTTGGAGTTCTGAAAATGTACCATATACTTGTTGAAATAGTACCAAAGCTATTATAAAAAATGTAAAAGGGTCAGGCGGCTATTTCAGACTGCATTTAATAGAAGTTTTACGGTACACCAGACATTAGGAACACCTTCCTAATATTGAGTTGCACCACCCCCCTTTTTCTCCTCAGAACAGCCTCACTTCATCAGGGCATGGACTCTACAAGGTGTCAAAAGCGTCCCACAGGGAAAGGGGGGATACGTCTTCCACATTTAACCCAACCCTTCCTGATTTAGAGAGGTGTGTGTTCATCCACATCATCGGCGCCCGGAGGAATAGTGGGTTAAATGCGTTGCTCACCTTTTGGTTAGTGTCCCAACGTTCCTACACACCAGGCTACCCCTCGCCTACAATGCTGGCCCATGTTGACTCCAGTGCTTCCCACAGTTGCTTCAAGTTGGCTGGATGTCAGAATTCAATAAATCTGATTTTTTATAAAAATAAAGACTTGCTAATGTGTCAAAATTCAGTATTCTGTGCGCCCCTTGACTTCCAGGAAGATTTTAACCAATTTTAACCAAGTTTTTCCCATCAATGTAAAGACCTAGTTATTTTGTTGCTTTGTCAAAGTAATTTCTTAAGATACGTTTTTATTGCATGTGATTATTGATTCATTTTAAGGTCACCCTGTGAACTAAACTCTCGTTATAATATGGTGATACTATTCCATGCAATTTTTTTGTCAGAAGACACATTGAACATCTACTAGTCAGATGATAGTGTGAAAGCAGGTGGGCTGGTTCTACTCTCTATGGACGTTTTGTGGTGTTTTGTGATCCATTAGAGCAGAACACGTCAACCCTGTTACCGTCAACCCTGTTACCGTCAACCCTGTTACCGTCAACCCTGTTACGGTCAACCCTGTTACGGTCAACCCTGTTACGGTCAACCCTGTTACGGTCAACCCTGTTACAGTCAACCCTGTTACCCATAGATAGACAGGCTATATTTTTTAGTTGTAACAGGTTGTTAGGTCAACCCTGTTACTTTATTTGGCACTTAATAAGCACTTAATATAGTCATTTATTTATTTAACCTCTTGCAATGGGAAAACATGTTTTTTATGAAGTTGAACATGTACTCTTCATGACAGAATGGTAAAATTAGGTGAAATCAAAAGTTTTTTTTCTCACCAAGTTACACATCTCAAAAAGGCACCGAATTGGTGGAACGACTCAATAATGGTAAAAATAATCAATGCAACTGTAATATGTTAACTTAAATTGTTTGTGATCTACGGTGTCAATATATTGCAGACGCCTCAGGCTATCAGGTCATTGACAGTCATAGCAACATGATGCCAAAACTCACAATCAATAACCTAGTGGCGTCACACTGCAGAGCACAGAGGATACCTTTAGCCTGTGATGACAATGATCCCATGGAAATGTGCCCGCACGCACGCACGCACGCACGCACGCACGCACGCACGCACGCACGCACGCACGCACGCACGCACACACACACACACACACACACACACACACACACACACACACACACACACACACACACATCCTCTCTAAATAAGACTCTTTCACAGCCATGTTGGAATGTCTCAGTCAGCTGAGGACAGGCTGATGTAACAGAGCCTCAGCTGAGAGAGAGCATGCCAGACCAGAACCCTGTCCCTGGTTGTGTGTCTGTCTGTATGTTTCTGTATGTGTGTCTGTCTGTCTGGCAGACTTGCTGATTATTATATTAGGCTGGCGGTGTCGTCTAGCCCAGAGACATAGGGAGCAGAAGGACAGAGGGACAGAGGGATCAGAAGGGCAGAGAGATCGAGGGAGCAGAGGGACAGAGGGAGCAGAGGGACAGAGGGAGCAGAGGGACAGAGGGAGCAGAGAGAGCAGAGAGAGCAGAGAGACAGAGGGAGCAGAGGGACAGAGAGAGCAGAGAGACAGAGGGAGCAGAGGGACAGAGAGAGCAGAGGGAGCCGAGAGAGCAGAGAGACAGAGGGAGCAGAGGGACAGAGGGAGCAGAGGGACAGAGGGAGCAGAGGGACAGAGGGAGCAGAGGGACAGAGGGAGCAGAGGGACAGAGGGAGCAGAGGGACAGAGGGACAGAGGGAGCAGAGAGAGCAGAGGGAGCAGAGAGAGCAGAGAGACAGAGGGAGCAGAGGGACAGAGAGAGCAGAGGGAGCAGAGAGAGCAGAGAGACAGAGGGAGCAGAGGGACAGAGGGAGCAGAGGGAGCAGAGAGAGCAGAGAGACAGAGGGCGAGGGCAGAGGGAGCAGAGGGACAGAGGGAGCAGAGAGACAGAGGGAGCAGAGGGACAGAGGGAGCAGAGAGAGCAGAGAGACAGAGGGAGCAGAGGGAGCAGAGAGACAGAGGGAGCAGAGGGACAGAGGGAGCAGAGGGACAGAGGGAGCAGAGAGACAGAGGGAGCAGAGGGACAGAGGGAGCAGAGAGAGCAGAGAGACAGAGGGAGCAGAGGGAGCAGAGGGAGCAGAGAGACAGAGGGAGCAGAGTGACAGAGGGAGCAGAGGGAGCAGAGAGATAAAGGGATGGAGAGATGGAGGGAGCAGAGAGACAGAGGGAGCAGAGGGACAGAGGGAGCAGAGGGAGCAGAGGGAGCAGAGGGACAGAGGGAGCAGAGGGAGCAGAGGGACAGAGTAATAGGAGGGCAGAGCGATAGAGGGAGCAGAGTGACAGATGGACAGAGGGAGCAGAGAGATAAAGGGATGGAGAGATGGAGGGAGCAGAGGTACAGAGGAATAGGGAGACAGAGGGAGCGTGAGAGACGCAGCCATGATGTCATAGTCACACTGCCTTCTCTCTCCAGATAGCACCGCTTGTTTAACCTTCTACCCCACTGCCCTCCCGGGTGTGTGGATGTGTGAGTGAGGGGGTCAGTATGTCTGGTCTTTCTGTCCTGCTCTTTTAAAAGCACAGTGAGAGACAGACAGACAGTTCCATGGAAGCCCTGGGCTGATTAACACACTGCAGTGAGCACAGAGACCTTGCCTTGAGCCAGGCATGACACACAAAGTATACCAGGGACGACCAACACATGACTAACATTATGTAGTAGAATAATTCTACAAGTAGTATGTAGTAGTACTAATAGTTGTAGTGGTCCCAGCAGGCAAAGTTGGTTGAAGTGACGTCATAACAACCAGTTCAAGACCAAAATTAAAACCCTTATTTGAATCAGACAGGGGAGTAGTCATAGTGGTAGTAATAGATGAAGTAGTATTAATACTATATAGTCATTATATTAATCAGTTTTGACTACTGGGGTAGTAGTCATAGTGGTAGTAATAGATGAAGTAGTAAGACTATATTAATAGTAGTACTCCTGTATACAAAGCAAGAGGCATTGATCCGTTGTGTTTGGTGTGACGTGGGTGGTCTTGTTGGTGTGGGTGGGGTGTGATGTAGTGAGGGTGGGTTTAAAGACAGTGGCGCTCTGTAGATGGGAGGAAGTGTGTGTGGGTGTTACACACTGTGTGGGAGACTCTTTAAAGGAGCCTACTAGTCTGCCTTTGCGTCCCTTCCCGTCTCCTTAACTCCTCTCTTCCTTTTCCCCTTCCTAGAAACAAGGTGTCAGAGGAAATGCAGCTGAAGGCATATCTCTCACACTCTCACTCTCACTCACTCTCTCTCACGCACCTCTCGCTCACTCACCTCTCTCTCACTCACCTCTCTCTCTCTCTCTCTCTCACCTCTCTCTCCTCTCTCTCTCTCTCTCACCTCTCTCTCGCTCACCTCTACATACACACAGTTCATTTCCTTGTTACTTTGGTCAGGCTTCCCCTCATGTATCTTTGAGTGGGCAAGCCAATATGAGAGTCACAGCCTCCCCCACACACAGACAGTGGGACGAGCAAACGCCCTCATCCTGGACGTTTGCAGGCGAAGCGTGTTCTTTTTAAACATTCCATTCTCCTCTGCCACACCGAGCAGGGTTTCCTGCTCTGTCTCGCTCTCTCTCTCTCACAAAAACCCACACACACACCCCTCCCTCCAACCTGTCCCACACCTGTTAATTTAAATGCATTCCAGGTGACTACCTGAAACTGGTTGAGAGAATGCCAATAGTGTGCAAGTTGTCATCAAGGCAAAGGGTGGCTACTTTGAAGAATCTAAAATCTAAAATATATTGATTCCATATGTGTTATTTCATAGTTTTGACGTCTTCACTATTATTCTACAATGTAGAAAATAGTAAAAATAAAGAAAACCCTCGGGATCGGTGTCCCTATACCGGGATGGTTGTTGCTAACATGAGCAATTGTGACTAGAATGACGTTGTAAGTAACAGCAAACTTTCCAGGACATAGACATGTCTTATACGGGCAGAAAGCTTAAATTATTGTTAATCTAATAACTGCACTGTCCAATTTACAGTAGCTATTACATTGACAAAATACCATGCTTTTGTTTGAGGAGAGTGCAAAAACAACAAACCACCTTTAATCGCGGCAACTTGTTTGATACATTCACCTCTGAAGGTAAATAATGTAATTACATTCAATAATCTGGCTCTGATTTGTCATCCTGAGGGTCCCAGAGATCAAATGTAGAGTAGTTTAGTTTGATAAAATCTATTTTTATATTCAAATGTAGGAACTGGGGTCTACAGTTTGACCCCACTGCTGTCTCTGGCTCCACACCCACCCCGCCCGGCCATCTAGATGTGTGAAAGTTAGTGTATAAGCTAATGATGCATCATGTATGACATGTACTTGAAAATGTATCAATTGACCAATTCGGCACATTTGGGCAGACATGATCCAAAATACTGTGCAATATTGCAATGCTTCAACTGGATCAATCTGAAACTGTGCATACACACTGCTGCCATCTAGCGGCCAAAATCTAAATTGCCCATAAACTGCAATATTATATTATGGCCTTTCTCTTGCATTTCAAAGATGATAAAAAAATAAAAAGTAGAAAACTAATGTTTTTTTGTTTGTATTATCTTTTACCAGATCTAATGTGTCATATTCTCCTACATTCATTTCACATTTCCACAAACTTCAAAGTGTTTCCTTTCAAATGGTACCAGGAATATGCGTATCCTTGTTTCAGGTCCTGAGCTACAGGCAGAAAGATTTGGGTATTTCATTTTAGGCGATAATTGAAAAAAAGGGCCCGATCCTCAAGAGTTTTAATGAGTAGGTGTGACCAAACTTTTGACTGGTACTGTATACATAATATGACATTTGAAATGTCTTTATTCTTTTGATACTTTTGTAAGTGTAATGTTTACTATACATTTTTTATTGTTTGTTTCACTTTTGTTTATTATCTATTTCACTTGCCTTGGTAATGTAAACATATGTTGCCCATGCCAATGAAGCCCTTAAATTGAATTGAAATTGAATTGAGAGAGAGAGAGAGAGAGAGAGAGAGGGGGGAGGGGGTGAGACAGAGATACATAGTGAAAAAGACAAAGAGAGAGAGAAAAAAGGACTCTTTTCACAGCTGTTCAGGGATGGAATGTCACAGGGTCTACTTCCTGCAGTGCACGGCTGTCTCTGTACGTCTCACTTCCTGTTTCCCTCAGGGGAATCCAGGAGCTGATTATGTAAGTATGTGTGTATGTATGTGTGTTGCATGAATATGTATGTCTGTGAATATGTATGTGTGTTGCATGAATATGTATGTCTGTGAATATGTATGTGTGTGTCCCTAATTCAGGACCCCCCCCCCCCACAGTGTCAGAGTGGTCTCTCCCTCCCTGGTTTGACTTCCTGGTTTTCTTGTATTGTCCGCTGGCTCGTGCCATTGCATGTGATAGAGGGATGTGAGAATAGACTTCTGGACCCGGCACCCTTCATGTTCGGTCTCTGATTACACAATGTTTTCCTCTACGAAATGATTACGATATGATTCTGGAAACAGAGCCACGTTACTACACAGTCTCATGTGTAGGGTTGTGTTCATTAGGCACCAAGCAGAAGAAAAGGGACTAAAACAAGGAGGGACTATAATGGTAAAGCTAATTTTGCTTTTCCATTATAGACCCCAATGAACACAGTCCAGATTTGCATACATTTTAGTCATTCTTATCTAGAATGACATACAGGAGTAATTAGGGTTAAGTGCCTTGCTCAAGGGAACATTGACAGATTTTTCACCTAGTCGGCTCGGGGATTCAAACCAGCAACATTTCTGTTACTGTCCCAATGCTCTTAACCACTAGGCTACCTGCCACTGTGTTATACAGTATGCATTTTGTTATTTGCCACAACAGCAACCATTGCAATTCACACAGTCATGTCCAGTATGACTAAAGCTGTTTTGGAGAAAGATCAGGACAACGCATCTGTCTGTTCCTCTGTTCTGTGCCTCCAACTTTATGACTAATGGCTGTGTGTGTGTGTGTGTGTGTGTGTGTGTGTGTGTGTGTGTGTGTGTGTGTGTGTGTGTGTGTGTGTGTGTGTGTGTGTGTGTGTGTGTGTGTGTGTGTGTGTCTGGGTTTCCATTAGGAAAATGTGGCACCGGACATTAGATCGGCAGCATTTAAATTTACCGGACGTTTGAGACATTTACCAGACCCATATGCATTGGGTGCGTAACCTGATTAGGACATCCATCCACGGTGCTCAAAATGACTTGAAACCACATTTACATTAGGGTAATTCATATTAACAGAACATGCAAGGTGAGGATGCAGGGATTTGCCGTCCTTCTTACCTAATTCTGATTCACACTTTGAAGATGTTAGAATAACTGTCCACATTTACTTTTCCTCAGACAACAAGAAGAGTATCGAACAGAAAAATCAGTAGCCTACGTCAATCTACTATCCCCCATTGTAGAAAAGTTAACCTATTTTATTGATCAGCTTTCGAGGAAGAAATATCCTATTATAAACAGACTCTGAGACAGATGATAGATCCCAAAATCAGTAAGCTGAGGCTACATTAAACATTAAAAAAGAAAACGTTAAAAACCAATGACCCTGATGCAACAGATAACAACGTTTAGCTTAAAATGTTGATAAACTACTATTTCTTGACATTATAAGCGGAGCAATGTGCACAAGGCAGTAGGCTGGGCGGGAATGTTCCTTCCAAAACGCAATTAGTGAGAAAATACGTGAGAGCGGTTTCATGTGACATGGATACAAATATCCAGTAGAAATGTAGAAACAGGGTCTAATATGAAACAAGTAGCATAGGTTGCTAATATGACTGATTTTGGCTAGACTACTTTGAAGCAAGCTAAGACATGCCTCATAATATGTAGTAGAAAGTTCAGGTTTCAAACAATGAAGTATACTGTATGTTTTCAAAATGAAATGTGTACTGCCTCCAGCTCATTGAAAAGTGGTGTGTGATGCGCTGATGAAGCCATCAGTTGCCGATAGCGTGGTGCTGCGCGCGCCTCCGCTTCTGCAGACTGCTCGGCCGCGAGCGCGGAGCCGAATCCGCCCCCAATGCAGACCGGTAAGCAGACCAGCATGTATGTTCGCGCGAATGCGCCGCATGGGTTTTTTGTTATTCTCAGGGACAATTGAGCAGCGCCAATTTTATTTATCAGCTTTCCAAATGTTTTATCGGCCAAATACCTGCTATTACCGGCTAATGGAAGCCATGGGTGTGTGGGTGTGTGTGTGTGTGTGTGTGTGTGTGTGTGTGTGTGTGTGTGTACAGTATATACAGTTGAAGTCAGAAGTTTACATACACCTTACCCAAATACATTTAAACTCAGTTTTTCACAATTCCTGACATTTAATTCTAGTAAAAATTCCCTGTTTTAGGTCAGTTAGGATCACCACTTTATTTTAAGAATGTGAAATGTCAAAATAATAGCAGAGAGAAAGATTTATTTCAGCTTTTATTTCTTTCATCACATTCCCAGTGGGTCAGAAGTTTACATGCACTCAATTAGTATTTGGTAGCATTGCCTTTACATTTTTTGGCTTGGTCAAACGTTTTGGGTAGCCTTCCACAAGCTTTACACAATACATTGGGTGAATTTTGGCCCATTCCTCCCGACAGAGCTGGTTTAACTGAATCAGGTTTGTAGGCCTCCTTGCTCGCACACGCTTTGTCAGTATCGCCCACAAGTTTTCTATAGAATTGAGGTGAAGGCTTTGTGATGGCCACTCCAATACCTTGACTTTGTTGTACTTAGCCATTTTGCCACAACTTTGGAAGTATGCTTGGGTTCATTGTCCATTTGGAAGACCCATTTGGGACCAAGCTTTAACTTCCTGACTGATGTCTTGCGATGTTGCTTCAATATACCCACATCATTTTCCTTCTCATGATGCCATCTATTTTTTGAAGTGCACCAGTCCCGCCTGCAGCAAAGCACACCCACAACATGATGCTGCCACCCCCGCGCTTCACGGTGGGGATGGTGTTCTTCGGCTTGCAAGACTCCCCCTTTTTCCTCCAAACATAACGATGGTCATTATGGCCCAACAGTTCTATTTCTGTTTCATCAGACCAGAGGACATTTCTCCAAAAAGTACGATCTTTGTCCCCATTGTCAGTTGCAAACCGTAGTCTGGCTTTTTTTATGGTGGTTTTGGAGCAGAGGCTTCTTCCTTGCTGAGTGGCCTTTCAGGTTATGTCGGTATAGGACTCGTTTTACTGTGGATATAGATACTTTTGTACCTTTTTCCTCCAGCATCTTCACACGGTCCTTTGCTGGGATTGATTTACACTTTTCGCACCAAAGTACGTTCATCTCTAGGAGACAGAACGCACCTCCTTCCTGAGCGGTGTGACGGCTGTGTGGTCCCATGGTGTTTATACTTGCGTACTATTGTTTGTACAGATGAACGTGGTACCTTCAGGCATTTGGAAATTGCTCCCATGGATGAACCAGACTTGTGGAGGTCTACAAATCTTTTTCTGAGGTCTTGGCTGATTTCTTTTGATTTTCCCATGATGTCAAGCAAATACGCACTGAGTTTGAAGGTAGGCCTTGAAATACATCCACAGGTACACCTCCAATTGACTCAAATGATGTCAATTTACCAATAAGAAGCTTCTAAAGACATGACATAATTTTCTGGAATTTTCCAAGCTGTTTAAAGGCACAGTCAATTTAGTGTATGTAAACTTCTGACCCACGGGAATTGTGATTCAGTGAATTATAAGTGAAATAATCTGTCTGGGAACAATTGTTGGAAAAATTACTTGTGTCATGCACAAAGTAGATGTGCTAACGGACTTGCCAAAACTATATTTTGTTATCAAGAAATTTGTGGAGTGGTTGAAAAACGAGTTTTAATTACTCCAACCTAAGCGTATGTAAACTTCCGACTTCAACTGTAAATATATAATATGATTTATTATAAACTGGGTGGTTCGAGCCCTGAATGCTGATTGGCTGACAGCCGTGGTATATCAGACTGTATACCACGGGTATGACAAAACATTTATTTTTACTGCTCTAATTACGTTGGTAACCAGTTTATAATAGCAATAAGGCACCTTGGGGGTTTGTGATATATGGCCAATATACCACGGCTAAGGGCCGTGTCCAGGCACTCCGCTTTGCGTCGTCCTTTAGAACAGCCCTTAGACGTGGTATATTGGCCACATACCACACCCCTTCGTGCCTTATTGCTTAATTACGTCACAGCTCTGTGAGAAGATAGAGGTCACATAGAAGACAGGGTAAAGTGTGAGAACACAGAGGACTCAGAACAGTATTCTGCCAACAATGTCTGAGCTGCAACATCTGCCTGAGAAGAGATGTAGAATGCAGACAGACAGGATGACAAACCCTCTAATGAACTTTACATGTATTTTACACTGCTGGTCAAACGTTTTAGAATACCTACTCATTCAAGGGTTTTTCTTTATTATGTACTATTTCCTAAATTATAGAATAATAGTGAAAACATCAAAACTATGAAATAACACATATGGAATCATGTAGTAACCAAAAAAGTGTTTAACAAATCTAAATATATTTTATATTTGAGATTCTTCAAATAGCCACCCTTTGCCTTCATGACAGCTTTGCACACTCTTGGCATTCTCTCAACCAAGTCAACTGTGCACAATATAGATGTACAATGCAGCAACTGCATTTAGATTCTCTCTCTCTCTCTGTGTGTGTGTGTGTGTGTACGCTAGCTAAAACACCTTCTATATGTTGTAGGGCAGAGAGCTCCCTTGTTCGAGGCAGCAGTTCCAACTGACTCACCGACCTCTACCCACTCTTCCCACCCACTCCCTTTCTCCTCTCTTTCTCTCTCTGTCCTCTCCTCCCACTCCCTTTCTCTCTCTGTCATCTCCTCCCACTCCCTCTCCCACTCAGCCCCAGCCTCTACCCCGGCGTGGGAGTAAGCATATCCCAGTACGAGAGCCTCCGGTGGGGCACACATACAGCGAGCATGGGCCTACGGTTCTGTAGCTTTGGCTTTCATTCTCTCTCCCACACACACACACACACACACACACACACACACACACACACACACACTCTCTACCCACATGAGGAACCCACACTGAGAGCTCCCCTTTAATGTCATGTGTCTTACATCTGAGGAGAGCAGAGGCAGGGGAAACATGGGGGAGTGTGTGGGCTGAGTGTGTGTGTGTGTGTGTGTGTGTGTGTGTGTGTGTGTGTGTGTGTGTGTGTGTGTGTGTGTGTGTGTGTGTGTGTGTGTGTGTGTGTGTGTGTGTATGTGTGTGTGTGTGTGTGTGTGTTAACTGTGCGAATCACTATGCCTTTTGAATTCAGTTCACATTCAGACAAACCATTAGTCCTTTGGTGTCCTTCTTGGTAGACTTGTACTCACAGGAGCTAAATCACTCAGATAGCTTTTATTGCCAGAGCTAAATAGCATCCAGTCCCTCTCAAAATAATTCAAGATTCATGAATTATGATCTGATGATTAGACACACTGAAGGAGGTATTATGTTAAAACAGATGAAGAACAGATTGAAAGATTGAGAGAATGAGAGAACTGAGAGAATGATAGAATGATAGAATGAGAGAATGAGAGAATGACAGAATGAAATAATGAGAACACTGAGAGAATGACAGAATGAAATAATGAGAGAATGAGAGAATGAGTAGTGGATCCTCTAAATGTAAGTGCAACCCTTGGACTGAATTAGACATTGAACATCCTCAACCCAAAACTGCAGAAATTGTGAACTAATTCACTAAATAGATACAGAAACTCACCAAGTGAAAGTGTCTGACTATAGTCAGAATGTATAGGGAGAGAGCTAGACTGGTACAGTACTTCCACAGGTATTTTCCCTCTTTGAAGACAATTGTAAAATCTATAACAGGTATAGTTTTTAGCAATCAAGATGTTTGGGTCTACATCGGAGGGCCTGGTCACACAGGACAACGTTATTCCTCTAGAAGCTCTGTATAACAGATAGAAAGACCAATATCTTACCGGTAGAAGAATGGATGACCAATGTCAATCATCTCCACTTTGTCAATCATCTTCACCTTGGCGATTTCAGCTTCTGAAAAAACAGGTAATAGAGAACATTATATAATACATAATTTCATAATGAGATATTCTGGAATTATTTAACAAAAAACAGACTTGTTTATGTTCACAATCACTTGCATAATAAATTCCCATCCTGTGAAGTGTCTTGGTATACAGACGGACCAGATTGCTCATTGGAATATGTACCATTTGTATGTGGGCGACTGTGGGCAGTCTCTGTCCTTCCAGTTCCCCATCTAGTTCCAACAATTAGTTAGCTCCTCCAGGGAACAACCCAACCACAAACCTTACCTCATCATCTGTCCACTTATATGAGGAAAACACTGTTTTACATCATTTGAAATGGCCCATTCACTATGACTAGATGTAGAAACTCATCAATAAGATGTTTTAAGAAACATTTAGATATAAAACATCTTGATTTTGTTCTATTCTAAATAGATGGAGGCTATTTATTCATATTGTGTATTTCATAATGTGTCTTTGGTAAATGTTCAAATCTTACAATTCAAGTTCCTCTGGCTGTAGTATAATCACATGGTGTGTTGGACATGAGATTGCTGTAGGTGTCTCACAGATGTCCCCTGGCTGTTGCATGACTTCAATATTAAAGCCCCCATGATGTCTTTTTAAATGTATTTCTAAATCATCACTTTATGTCAAATAAATCACTGTATGTGTTTATTCTTGTAATATAATACCTCAAAATAATTTTTTTATCATTTATTTCCCTGAGCCTCCTTGGGTCACTGAAAGGCTCAGTCCGATTATGTGGGTGTAGGGATACAAATGTGAATATAGTTATATATATAGTGTCACGACTTCCGCCGAAGTTGGTCCCTCTCCTTGTTCGGGCGGCGTTCGAAGTCACCGACCTTCTAGCCATCGCTGATCCTCTTTTCATTTTCCTTTGGTTTTGTCTTGTCTTCCATCACACCTGGTTCCAATCCCATCAATTACATGTTGTGTATTTAACCCTCTGTTCCCCCTCATGTCCTTGTCGGTGATTGTTTATTGTAAGTGCTTGTGCACGTCTGTCCTGGTGTGCGGCGGGTCATGTACCCATTATTTGATTGTTCTGTTTTCCGGTGGGTTTTTTGTTATTAAACTACGCCGTTTGGAAACACAGTTTTTGCTCTCCTGCATCTGACTTCTCTGCCGCCAGTACACACCCCTTACAGAATCACCGACCAGACTATGGAGTCAGCAGGAGCAGGTACCCCGGGTATAGGGGTGGAGGAGCGCGTCCGGGAGCACGCAGCAATGCTCCACCATCTTGGAGCCACCATGGACCGCGTTGTCCAGACTATGGACCGCTGAGAGAGACAGGGAGTTCTTCCAGTGCCTCCACCAGCACAACCGGGGTCTCCTCTGAGCGCCCCTCTTCCTCCTGGTCCCAGTGGGATTCGTCTCTCCCTGCCCCAGGAATACGACGGAAAGGCTGCGAACTGCCAGGAGTTCCTTCATCAACTGGACCTATACCTGGCCACCGTCCACCCGGCTCCATCGGGCCGTGAGAGGGTGTCCGCCCTCGCCTTGTGCCTCACCGGGAAAGCCCTGGAGTGGGCCAACGCCGTGTGGAGAGAGGGAGATGCGGACCAGTTTGAGGAGTTCACCCGCCGTTTCCGGGCAGTCTTCGACCACCCGCCCGAGGGTAGAGCGACAGGTGAGCGCCTCTTCCATCTGAGGCAGGAGACAAGGAGCGCCCAGGAGTTCGCCCTGGAGTTGAGGACCCTGGCTGCCGGCGCGGGATGGAGCGACAGGGCCCTGATCGACCATTACCGCTGCAGTCTGCGCGAGGACGTCCGTCGGGAGTTTGCCTGCAGAGACACCACCCTCATGTTTGACCAGCTGGTGGACTTGTCCATCCGGCTGGACAACCTGCTGGCTACCCGCGGACATTCTGATTGGGGTCTGGTGGCTCCATCCTCCCGCACCCCCTCTCCGATACCCATGGAGCTGGGAGGGGCAGTGCGCAGGGAGACCGGTGGGGGTTCCAGCTCGTGCACCATCTGTGGCCGCAGAGGTCACACTGCTGGTCGGTGCCGGGTTGGTTCCTCTGGGTATCGAGGCAGCAGGCAGGGCGCTCTGGCTTCACCCCAGGTGAGCCGGCACCATTCCAACCCAGAACCCTCTGTTGCACATATGTTTGTGTTTGTCACTTTCCCTGAGTTTTCCCCGCATTCCCAGCATAAGGTGCTCGTCGATTCAGGCGCAGCTGGGAATTTTATTGATAGAGCGTTAGCCTATAGTTTTGGGATCCCCATTGTTCCCGTGACTATGCCTTTCCCCGTTCACGCCTTAGATAGTCGACCATTAGGGTCAGGGTTGATTAGGGAGGTCGCCGCTCCTTTGGGCATGGTGACGCAGGGGGGTCACAAGGAGAGAATTAGTCTCTTCCTTATTGACTCTCCTGCTTTTCCCGTGGTGCTGGGCCTACCCTGGTTAGCTGTCATAACCCCACTGTTTCTTGGCCACAGAGGGCTCTCACGGGGTGGTCGCGAGAGTGCTCAGGTAGGTGTTTAGAGGTTTCCGTTGGTGCTACTACGGTGGAGAGTCCAGACCAGGTCTCTACCGTGCGCATTCCCCCTGAATATGCCGATTTGGCTCTCGCCTTCTCTAAAAAGAAGACTCAATTACCACCTCATCGACGGGGCGATTGTGCGATAAATCTCCTTGTAGACGCTGCACTTCCCAGGAGTCATGTGTATCCCCCTCTCACAGGCGGAGGCTATGGAAACATATGTCTCCGAATCCCTGCGTCAGGGGTACATTCGTTCCTCCACTTCACCCGCCTCCTCGAGTTTCTTTTTTGTGAAGAAGAAGGAGGGAGGTCTGCGCCCATGTATTGACTATCGGGGTCTGAATCAGATCACTGTGAGGTATAGTTACCCACTACCGCTCATAGCCACAGCAATTGAGTCAATGCACGGGGCACTATTCTTCACCAAACTAGATCTCAGGAGCGCTTACAACCTGGTGCGTATCCGGGAGGGAGACGAGTGGAAGACGGCTTTCAGTACCACCTCAGGGCACTATGAGTACCTCGTCATGCCATACGGGTTGATGAATGCGCCATCAGTCTTCCAAGCCTTTGTAGACTAGATTTTCAGGGACCTGCACGGGCAGGGTGTGGTGGTGTATATTGATGACATTTTGATATACTCCGCTACACGCGCCAAGCATGTTTCTAGCTAGTTGCGGTCGAGACTAGTAGCTAGCTAACTAGCTAGCTAACTAGCTAGAAGCAGCACAACAATATCATGTCCTTTGCTTTTAATAATAATAGTTAGCTAGAATAATAACTATTTAGAGATGTGCTTTTTGAAACGTAGAGTTGACTGCTGCTGCTTGTTTGGAAAGAACTTTGATGAAGGATGCTGCTAGCAAATCCACTGGCTAAGAAACAATTGCTGCTTTGCAGCCAGCTACTGCACATCTCTTTTGCTTTTGTTCATGGCTGTAGCCTCTTAATGCAGTCAAATGATCAAATCGCCCTCTAGTGGCATCATGGGTGGAATGTTGCTAATATTTTTCATAATTCATTAAAAAGAAATTAAGCCCATAACAATGTGTGAGGTGTATACTTTGTTTAAAAATATATGTTTTTAAGACTACCAAGAAACTGTGACCCTGATTTAGCCCACTGCAGTGAAAGGTTAAAGTGGAAGTAGGCCTAAATACCGAAATATTTTGGTCTTTGGTAGCATAAGTGCACGCTGTCAAAACAAAGGGGAATGGAATGTCAATATGACAGGGCTGGGCCAACAACAGTGTAGGAGGATACATGCAAATCAAAGATGAACTGTCATTGGTCTATTATAATCATATCAGATTGTGATGTCATGATCTGGGCCAAAAACGTGTTTTTAAACAGCTCTTATACCAAAGGGCACGTTCATCATTTTCACAGTTTCAGTGTTCGATCTAAAAGTGTGGAAATATAATAAAAAAAGCAAGAAATCACGATTTTAACTGCACTACCCCTTAATGTTCTACTCTGAAGACAGAGGAATAGAGGTGTTTGCATAAAACCATTTGTAACAGGTCAAGTGTTAAAAAGGACATTTAACCATTGAAGGGCTTTTTTATTTTAATTATATCTCACAGGGATATGATGATGATGATGATGATAACTATTATCATTATTAGTATTTCAAATACAAAAGTCACCTGTATATCAGTCATATAACAACTGACATTAATGGAATCAAATAATGTTGGTTTATTCCTGCATTCTCTCTCTCTCTCTCTCTGACGGTGTCTCCCCCGGGGTAATCACATTCCAAAACACACACAAGAATTTCCACCAGCCCAGCTCGCATACCACCCCACACACACACACAGCACGACTTGCATACCACCCCTCCTCTCGCAACTTAAAGAAGGGAAAACACACACAGAAATCTCGTCTGCACCCAACCACACTCTCAGATCTCTCCCTCCCTCCCTCCCTCCCTCTCACGCACGCACGCACGCACGCACACACACACACACGCAAACACATCTAGCTCGACTTGCATACCACCCCTCCTCCAGCAACTTAAAGATGGGAAAACACACACAGAGATCACAAGCACGCACGTGCGTGCGCACGCACACACACACACACACACACCCAGTCTACAATGATAGAACCAAGGCAGACCACACACTGTTGCAATGCCATGCTCAACAGACTTGTCAATGCTTCTTCTGGTCTTTCACACAATGCAAACTCTAGAATATGATAGCCGAACTGTAGACCTAACAAAATAATGGCACTTATTTAAACACCAATCTTATGAATGTGAAATAACGTAGCAAATAAAACAATAGGCTTAATACTGTATATCCGTAGTATTAAGATGATATAAACAGTCGACAGCTGTAGCTTACCTTCTGGTTGTCTATCTCCAGACTCCAGTTTTCTTCCTCCGCCCCTTGCTGTTGCAAACACCAAGAGTCGTGCAGGAGGGAGCCCGGGGTTGCAGACACCTTTCCAGGGCGCGACACTCCGCAGTTACATGCTACAAAAACAGAACGCGACAAAAAAACAAAAAAACATCACCAAAGGCTGAAAAACACTTTCTCTAGCAACTGACTTTCTCAACTGACTTTCTCATCGCGAATGCACTTAATGATCTCATCACTCAGTCATCTGCGACTCCTGCAAGTCATTTCCCCTCTCCCCTTATCGCTGACTGGCCGCGGGGCTTTTCGCCGTGTGCATACTGAATCAGTCGGAAATGCCACCGAGTTTCCTGCTTCAGCATAGCTTCCCATTCACCTCAGCCTGTATATAGGGGGCGTCCCTCGCTCGCCCTGACGACGACCCCCAGCCAGCAATAAATCCCCCTTTTACCAGGGGCCGTTCCTGCTGCGACCTGTGTGCGTGTAGTGCGTGTGCGTGTCCACAGACACATGTACGATTTCAGGAAAGTCCACTTTGCTGAATAACACGATTTTACAGACAGAAATTATAAGGTTACATGTTTTCCAGAATATGACTAGCCTACATTTTTTCTGCACTCAGCCGAGTAACCACATTTGGTTCCTTGAATTAGACTTGAATTAGATTGATCTACTGGGCTGTGTAGATGTATAATACTATCACATAATGTAATTATAATGTCAATAAGGAGAGAGTTTTGAATTGAAAAAATATATATTACCCCAAATCTCTCTCCAGTCTCTATCTCTCTTCATCTTCTCTTCCATCTCTACTCTCTCCTTCACGCCTCCTCCATCCCTCCTCATCTCTCCTCCATCGCTCTACATCTCCACCAATCTCTTCATTCTCCATTGGGCAGTAATGTCTTTACAGCGGAGGATAACAAGGGGCTTTACCATCACATTAGACATGAAGAAGCAACTGCAATGGGATTTCA
The DNA here is from genome assembly GCF_965601325.2 of Salmo salar. NCBI lineage: Eukaryota > Metazoa > Chordata > Actinopteri > Salmoniformes > Salmonidae > Salmo > Salmo salar. The sequence goes on from NC_138315.1 coordinate 43,057,035, forward strand.
CCTATATTGGTCTCTCTCTCTCTCTCTCTCTCTCTCTCTCTCTCTCTCTCTCCTCTCTCTCTCTCTCTCTCTCTCTCTCTCTCTCTCTCTCTCTCTCTCTCTCTCTCTCCTGCTCTCTCTCTCTCTCTCTCTCTCTCTCTCTCTCTCTCTCTCTCTCTCTCTCTCTCTCTCTCTCTCTCTCTCTCTCTCTCTCTCTCTCTCTCTCTCTCTCTCTCTCTCTCTCTCTCTCTCTCTCTCTCTCTCTCTCTCTCTCTCTCTCTCTCCTGCTCTCTCTCTCTGATAGGATGACGGAGGGGGGTTGATCTTGTAATGGGGTGTATAGCTATTTGCATTTCCTCAAAATGCCTTTGAACTAGTTTCCCCACTGTCCCTTTCTCTTTTGTCACCCTCTCAATTTCCCCGGTGAGAGTGATCATGTGATGGTGAATATGGGAAATGTTGTTACTTATGTCAGTAGTTCAGATTTGAGGTGTCAATCAGAGACATTGCATTCATATTGTGAAATCCCCTGAATAAATTAACTCGTTTTCTCATCTGAACTTCTTTGGTATGAATTTCTTTTCTTTTCATTCTCTGACATTTGAAACCACTGCAGAAGTCCTATGACAACACTTATAGTTTGCTATAGGCTGTAGTCTAATAGCTGTAGTCTATCTCCCTCAGTCATTCCCTTCAGAAATCAATGGGTGCGAACATCAGGCCATTTGCCAGTATTATTGGGCAAGGTGTGGTGGGACATCAATGTACTGTGACATCAGGGTCAGGTCTGTTGACCAGTCTTTTAGAGGCAGGGTTGCGTTTGTCTGGTTAAAGTGCTACTGATGAAATGAACTGATGCTGCTGTTAAGATATTTTTCGCTGCGTCATAGAATGGTCTGGCAAACATGTATCACCAACAGTTTTGAGAAAATCCCAGCCCAAACTTCAGTGGATGATGTGCTGTCCAGCCATATTTAGAATGTTGAAATTATGGCACGGCGTGGCATTTTACTTCCAACCGTCGACTAAGGTGTCTGTTACCATCTACTAAGCTCGCATCAAGCTAGGGTGCTGGGGATGGGTTTGAGGATGGGTTTGAACTGTGACAACGAGCTAGGGTGCTGGGGATGGGTTTGAGGATGGGTTTGAACTGTGACAACGAGCTAGGGTGCTGGGGATGGGTTTGATGATTGGCTTGAACTGTGACAACGAGCTAGGGTGCTGGGGATGGGTTTGAGGATGGGCTTCAACTGTGACAACGAGCTAGGGTGCTGGGGATGGGTTTGATGATTGGCTTGAACTGTGACAACGAGCTAGGGATGGGTTTGAGGATGGGCTTGAACTGTAACAACGAGCTAGGATGCTGGGGATGGGTTTGAGGATGGGCTTGAACTGTGACAACGAGCTAGGGTGCTGGGGATGGGTTTCAGGATGGGCTTGAACTGTGACAACGAGCTAGGGTGCTGGGGATGGGTTTGATGATTGGCTTGAACTGTGACAACGAGCTAGGGATGGGTTTGAGGATGGGCTTGAACTGTAACAACGAGCTAGGATGCTGGGGATGGGTTTGAGGATGGGCTTGAACTGTGACAACGAGCTAGGGTGCTGGGGATGGGTTTGATGATTGGCTTGAACTGTGACAACGAGCTAGGGTGCTGGGGATGGGTTTGAGGATGGGCTTGAACTGTGACAACGAGCTAGGGTGCTGGGGATGGGTTTGATGATTGGCTTGAACTGTGACAACGAGCTAGGGATGGGTTTGAGGATGGGCTTGAACTGTAACAACGAGCTAGGATGCTGGGGATGGGTTTGAGGATGGGCTTGAACTGTGAAAACGAGCTAGGGTGCTGGGGATGGGTTTGATGATTGGCTTGAGCTGTGAGAACGAGCTAGGGTGCTGGGGATGGGTTTGATGATTGGCTTGAACTGTGAAAACGAGCTAGGGTGCTGGGGATGGGTTTGAGGATGGGCTTGAACTGTGACAACGAGCTAGGGTGCTGGGGATGGGTTTGATGATTGGCTTGAGCTGTGACAACGAGCTAGGGTGCTGGGGATGGGTTTGAGGATGGGCTTGAACTGTGACAACGAGCTAGGGTGCTGGGGATGGGTTTGAACTGTGACCTATGGCTCTCGGCATCGGAGGTTCTTTTTCTATTTTAACCCTATTACTAACCCTAAACTTTAACCCTAACCCTAACCTTTAACCCTAACCCTAACCTTTAACCCTAACCCTAACCTTTAACCCTAACCCTAACTCTAACCTTTAACCCTAACCCTAACCTTTAACCCTAACCCTAACTCTAACCCTAACCCTAACCTTTAACCCTAACCTTTAACCCTAACCCTAACCTTAACCCTAACTCTAACCTTTAACCCTAACCTTTAACCCTAACCTTTAACCCTAACTTTTAATCCTATCACTAACCTTAAACCTAACCTAACCTTAACCCTAACTCTAACCTTTAACCCTAACCCTAACCTTTAATCCTATCACTAACCATAACCTTAAAGGGAAATTTCATATTCATCATCTTCAGCACCACCCCAACATCAACATATGTGAACGTAGTAAAACAGATAGAGGAAGACAAGTGTTTCCAATGACATCATCAACCAATTAGTAGACAACAAGTAGACAATTAGTAGGCAATTAGTAGGTAATACTTAGGCAATTAGTAGGCAATTAGTTGGCAATAAGTAGTCAATTAGTAGACAATTAGTTGACAATAATTAGGCAATTAGTAGACGACTAGTAGGCAATTAGTAGGCAATAAGTAGACAATTAATAGACACTTAATTGGTAATAATTAGGCAATTAGTAGACAACTAGTAGGCAATTAGTAATTGGTTAAAATCACACAATGCATGCTGATGATGTCGTTGGAAACGCACCATTTTCACATATGTTGATGTTGAAGTGATGCTTGAGATGATGAATATGAAGTTGAACATTTTAGAAATGTCCCTTTAACCACTTGGAATTAATGGCTACATTTAAGATGAACCCTATCCCAAACCTTAACCATAACCTTAACCAGTCGGAATGAATGCCTAAAGTTTCATTTCACTTTTTGAACAGTTTGACTGACAGCTATGAAACGGCAAAATACATTGTAATTATAAAGGCAAGACATGCCATATATCATGCATAGGAGATAAGTGGAGATTTGGGGGTATTTTCTAGTTCTGCAGCTGTATCTCATGTAAGCTAGAGATTATTATATATATTTTTAAGTAGTCCACATGTGTTTATATCTGTCCTAGAGAGGATTTTACTATTCAGGCCAAAGTGTGTAGTGCAATGGATGACCAGGCTTTCCTAACCCTCTCCTCAGGCTCTCCCTGACGTTTCACATTTTTGTTTTGACCCTAAACTGGCACACCTGATTCCATTAGTGAACTAATCATCAAGCCTTTGACTAATTGAATAAGGTATGCTGGTTTAGGGAAGAAAAAAAAAAAGTGAAACGTCTAGGGGGCCCGAGGAGACGGTTGGTAAACCCTGCATTACTGTTGTGTGGTGGAAGTATTATTCTTTTAATCCCTGTTCTTTCACCAGGAATGTAGCCCCCCTTCTCTCTTTCTCTCTCTCTCTCTGTCTGTGTGTGTGTGTGTGTGTGTGTGTGTGTGTGTGTGTGTGTGTGTGTGTGTGTGTGTGTGTGTGTGTGTGTGCGTGCGTGTGTGTGTGCGTGCGTGCGTGTGTGCGTGTGTGTGTGTGTGCGTGAGTCCATCTGTGCCAGCTTCTGTGTGTGAGTGTTTGTGTGAGTGTGTGTGTGTGTGTGTGTGTGTCTGTGTCTGTGAGTGTGAGTGTGTGTGTGCCTATGTGTGTTCCTCTCCTGATTCCCATGAATCTGGTGGAGTTAAAGCCTCTTAAATGTCCCCCTGGCTTTTGTACTCACGTTTCAGCTGAAATTCCCCAAATTCACCCCTCCATTCAGACACTGTGTGTTAGAGAGCTCTGGAATGCACTGGGCTTGACAGGCGTCTGGGCTGGGTGTGTGTGTGTGTGTGGGTGCATGCACATGTGTGTGTGGGAGTGTGGGCGGGTGGGTGCTCGTCTGTGCACGTGAGTGTGTGGGTGGTTGCGTGGGTGTTGGGGTGAGTGGGTGCATGGTTCTCAGTGGCTGAGTGCACATGTGACTACGTAAGTGTGTGTGTGTTAGTCTCTGTGTGTATAGAAAAGGTGAAACGTGTGTGTGTATAAGGCATAGGTATTTGTATTTCAGAATCTGAGCCTTTGTGTTTAAACGTTTTTTAAAAACTCAAACAAATTCACAGACACAATCTCTCATACTTACCACTAATATACACACACACACGCGCGCACACACGCACACACACGCACACACACGCACACGCACACACACACACACAATTTCACACTCAGCATCGGGCGTTTGCCTGATCTAGCTTCCTCCTTGCTTTGTGAGTAACCCGCAGCAATAAAATAAACACAAATATGTGATAATCACATTCTTCACATAGCTGGTGGGAAGTTTCGGCTGGTTCTCCACAAGAGGAGGGGTGTGTGCATATGTGTGTGTATGTGTGTGTGCATGTGTATGTGTGCGTGTACTCGTGCGTGTGCTCGTGTGTGTGTGTGTGTGTCATTCCTCTGTTCTCTGGAGGCCCCACAGAGAAAGAAAGAGTTATGGAACAAATAGGTCTCACACATTACACAACAGTACCACCAATACAAACCATCAGCTCAGTTATACTCCCAGTACAAACCATCATGTCAGAAATCCTCCCAGTACAAACCACCAGGTCAGACATCCTCCCAGTACAAAACATCAGCTCAGATATCCTCCCAGTACAAACCATCAGGTCAGATATCCTCCCAGTACAAACCAGATATACTCCCAGTACAAACCACCAGGTCGGACATCCTCCCAGTACAAACCACCAGGTCAGACATCCTCCCAGTACAAAACATCAGCTCAGATATCCTCCCAGTACAAACCATCAGGTCATATATCCTCCCAGTACAAACCAGATATACTCCCAGTACAAACCAGATATACTCCCAGTACAAACCATCAGGTCAGAAATCCTCCCAGTACAAACCATCAGGTCAGGAATCCTCCCAGTACAAACCACCAGGTCAGACATCCTCCCAGTACAAAACATCAGCTCAGATATCCTCCCAGTACAAACCAGATATACTCCCAGTACAAAACAGATATAATCCCAGTACAAAACAGATATTCTCCCAGTACAAACCATCAGGTCAGACATACTCCCAGTACAAACCATCAGGTCAGATATACTCCCAGTACAAACCAATTATACTCCCAGTACAAACCATCAGGTCAGATATCCTCCCAGTACAAACCATCAGGTCAGATATACTCCCAGTACAAACCAATTATACTCCCAGTACAAACCATCAGGTCAGATATCCTCCCAGTACAAACCATCAGGTCAGAAATCCTCCCAGTACAAACCATCAGGTCAGATATCATCCCAGTACAAACCAGATATACTCCCAGTACAAACCAGATATACTCCCAGTACAAACCAATATACTCCCAGTACAAACCAGATATCATCCCAGTACAAACCAGATATACTCCCAATACAAACCAAATACACTTCCATTACAAACCAGATATACTTCCAGTACAAACCAGATACACTTCCAATACAAACCAGATATACTCCCAGTACAAACCAGATACACTTCCAATACAAGCCAGGTACACTTCCAGTACAAACCAGATATACTCCCAATACAAACCAGATACACTCCCAGTACAAACCAGATACACTTCCAGTACAAACCAGATATACTCCCAATACAAACCAGATATGCTCCCAGTACAAACCAGATATACTCCCAGTACAAACCAGATATACTCCCAGTACAAACCAGATACACTTCCAGTACAAACCAGATACACTTCCAATACAAACCAGGTACACTTCCAATACAAACCAGGTACACTTCCAGTACAAACCAGATATACTCCCTGTACAAGGCAGATGCACTTCCAGTACAAACCAGATATACTCCCAGTACAAACCAGATATACTCCCAGTACAAACCAGATATACTCCCTGTACAAACCAGATATACTTCCAGTACAAACTAGATATACTCCCAGTACAAACCAGATACACTTCCAATACAAACCAGGTACACTTCCAGTACAAACCAGATATACTCCCTGTACAAACCAGATATACTTCCAGTACAAACCAGATACACTCCCAGTACAAACCAGATATTCTTCCAGTACAAACCAGATATATTGCCAGTGCAAACCAGATACACTTCTAATACAAACCAGATACACTTCCAATACAAACCAGATATACTCCCAATGCAAACCATGTATACTCCCAGTACATACCAGATACACTTCCAGTTCACTGAAGTCAAACGTCAAATAAATAAATCATCTAATACAACAAACAGATAAATATTGAAGTTAGACCAGATTGTTGACCTTTATAATGACAGACTGGGAGACCGATGCAGACAGATAGAGATAAACAGAGAGAACGAGAGAGGGACAGGAAGAGAGAAAGAGAATTAGACATAAAGAGAGAGACAGAGAGACCGAGAGACCATGAGATGGGAAACCGGGAAAGAGAAACAGATAAAGAGAGAGAATGAGAGACCAAGAGAGAGACAGATTGAATTGAAATTCACAGAGACCGAAACAGATAGAGAGACAGAGGGAGTGGCAAGGAGAAACAGACATGTACAGGGACAGAAATACATTTCTAGGAGTTGGAGTTGTTCTTACCTGAGCACATGGTCCACATGCTGCCGAGTACACTTCACTTCCTCCATCATGCTTTGTCTCTGCTCCCTCCGCTGGATTTTCTCTTCCCTACCCCTCTCTCTCTCTCTCTCTCTCTCTCTTTATCTCTCTCTCTCTCTCTCTCTCTCTCTCTTCCCTCTCTCTTCACTCTCTCTTCCCTCTGCTTCTCTCTACTCTGACTTTTTTCCCCTCTTACTCGCTTCACACTTCTCCCCGTTCTCCCTGGCTTTTTTCTCTCTCTCTCTCTCTCTCTCTCTCTCTCTCTCTCTCTCTCTCTCTCTCTCTCTCTCTCTCTCTCTCTCTCTTCCTTGCTCTCTCCCTCTCTCTCTCCAGTGAGGTTGTCTCTTGGAGTGAGAGTGATCCATGAAGTGGCTGCCGACAGTCTTAACTACACCGCCTCTTTCTCCACCCCCGAGCCGCATGGTGTGTGTGTGTGTGTTGTGTGTGTGTGTGTGTGTGTGTGTGTGTGTGTGTGTGTGTGTGTGTGTGTGTGTGTGTGGTGGCGGTTTCTTGTCAACCCCCACACAGCCCACCTTACACATATAGTCACCTGAAAAGTGTCAAAGACCACACACACACACACACACACACACACACACACACACACACACACACACACACACACACACACACACACACACACACACACACACACACACACACACACACACACACACACACACACACACCTATAGGCAGAACCTTTAACAGGACGCTCACGGGGTAAGGACTGTTCAATGCTACTCTGGCCAATCGGAATCTATGCTTCAAGATTGTTTTGATCACACGGTCTGGCAAATGGTGACTGGGTTCATCGGGATGTGCACTGAGGATGTTGTTCCCACAGTGATGATTAGAACTTATCCAAACCAAAAACCCTGGATAGATGGCAGCATTCGTGCAAAACTGAAAGCGCAAACCACCACATTTAACCGTGGCAAGGTAATTGGGAACATGGACATGTACAAACAGACCAGCTATGACATCCTAAGGCAATCAAAGAGGCAAAACGACATTACATGGACAAAGTGGAGTCGCAATTCAATGGCTCAGACACAAGACGTATGTGGCAGGGACATCAGACAATCACGTATTATTAAGGGAATGCCAGCCACATCGCGGACACCATCGCCTCGCTCCCGGACGAGCTAAACACCTTCTTTGCCCGTTTCGAGGAAAACAACATCGAGCTGCCGACGCGACTATCGCCCCCATAGCACTCACTTCTGTCATCATGAAGTGCTTTGAGACGCTAGTAAAGGACCATATCACCTCCACCTTACCTGACAACCTAGACTCAACCTAGACGATTAGCATATAGCCCTGACAGATCCATGGACGACGCAATCACCATTGAACTGAACACTGCTCTATACCACATGGACAAGAGAAAGACCTATGTAAGAATGCAATTAAATCATCAAGTTTGTGGAGGACACAACAGCGGTAGGCCTGATTACCAACAACAATGAGAGCCTACAGGGAGGAGGTGAGAGGCCTTGGGAGTGGTGCCAGGAAAATAACCTCTCCCTTAATGTCAACAAACTTCCCTTCACACAGACAGCATGGTGAAGAAGGCGCCTTGTCAACCTCAGCAGGCTGAAGAAATTCAGCTTGGCCCCTAAGACCCTCACAAACTTCTACAGATACACCATTGAAAGCATCCTGTCGGGCTGTATCACCACCTGGTATGGCAATTGCACCGTCCGCAACCGAGGTTGGTGCGGAGGGGGGTGCGGTCAGCCCAATGCATCACCGGGGACACACTGTCTGCCTGCCCTCCAGGCAATCTACAGAACCAATGTCACAGGAAGGCCAAGAAGATCCTCAAGCCTCAAGCCTCCACTCGAGGCTGAGGTCCTGTTCAACCTGCTACCATCTAGAAGGTGGAGACAGTACAGGTGCATCAAAGCTGGGACCGAGAAACTGAGAAACAGTTTCTATCTCCAGGCCATCAGACTGTTAAACAGTCATTTAGCACTAACCTTAGTCACTGTTCTAGCAGGCTACCAGTCGGTACTTTACCCTGCATCGTAGAGACTGCTGTCCTATGTACACTGCCTTATGTTTACTATTTTCTACATTGTAGAATAATAGTGAAGACATCAAAACTATGAAATAACATATATGGAATCATGCAATAACCAAAAAACTGTTAAACAAATCAAAAAATGTTTTATATTCGAGATTCTTCAAAGTAGCCACCCTTTGCCTTGATGACAGCTTTGCACACCCTTGGCAATCTCTCAACCAGCTTCATGAGGTAGTCACCTGGAATGCATTTCAATTAACAAGTGTGCCTTGTTAAAAGTTCATTTTTGGAATGTCTTTCCTTCTTAATGCATTTGAGCCAATCAGTTGTGTTGTGACAAGGTAGGGGTGGTATACAGAAGATAGCCCTATTTGGTAAAAGACCAAGTCTATATTATGGCAAGAACAGCTCAAATAAGCAAAGAGAAATGACAGTCCATCATTACTTTAAGACATGAAGGTCAGTCATTACGGAAAATTTCAAGAACTTTAAACGTTTCTTCAAGTCCAGTCACAAAAACTATCAAGCGCTATGATGAAACTGCCTTTCATGAGGACTGCCACAGGAAAGGAAGACCCAGAGTTACCTCTGCTGCAGAGTTTCTAGCCTCAGAATTTGGACCCCAAATAAATGCTTCAAAGAGTTCAAGTAACAGACATATCACAACATCAACTGTTCAGAGGAGACTGCGTGAATCAGGCCTTCATGTTCGAATCGCTACAAAGAAACCCCTAAAGGACACCAATAATAAGAAGAGACTTGCTTGTGCCAAAAAACATGCGCAATGGACATTAGACCGGTGGAAATCTGTCCTAAAGTCTGATGAGTCCAAATTTGAGATTTTTGGAATGCAAAAGCTGTCATCAAGGCAAAGGGTGGCTACTTTGAAGAATCTAAAATCTAACATACACACCAACATACACACAACAGTCTTTTTTCTGTCCGTCAATCATTATCAATCGCTCTCTTTCACTGTTTCACTCCTTTGTTTTATTCTTTTTTTTTTTCTCTCACCTGTCTCAGTCTTCTTCTATCTCATCTGTCTCAGTCTTCTTCTCTCCATCTGTCTCTGTCTTCTTCTCTCCATCTGTCTCAGTCTTCTTCTATCTCCATCTCCATCTGTCTCTGTCTTCTTCTCTCCATCTGTTTCTGTCTTCTTCTCTCTCATCTGTCTCAGTCTTCCATCTCCATCTGTCTCTGTCTTCTTCTATCTCCATCTCCATCTGTCTCTGTCTTCTTCTCTCTCATCTGTCTCAGTCTTCTTCTATCTCATCTGTCTCAGTCTTCTTCTCTCTCATCTGTCTCAGTCTTCTTCTCTCTCATCTGTCTCAGTCTTCTTCTCTCCATCTGTCTCAGTCTTCTTCTCTCCATCTGTCTCAGTCTTCTTCTATCCATCTGTCTCAGTCTTCTTCTCTCCATCTGTCTCAGTCTTCTTCTCTCTCACCTGTCTCAGTCTCACCTGTCTCACTCCAGTGCACCTGCTCAGCCCTGAGCCTCCAGCAACGCTCCTCAGCCCTGAGCCTCCAGCGACGCTCCTCAGCCCTGAGCCTCCAGCGACGCTCCTCAGCCCTGAGCCTCCAGCGACGCTCCTCAGCCCTGAGCCTCCAGCGACGCTTCCCAGCCTGGGGCCTCCAGCGACGCTTCCCAGCCCGGAGTCGCCAGCGACGCTCCTCAGCCCGGAATCTCCAGCGACGCTCCTCAGCCAGGAGCCTCCAGTGACGCTCCCCAGCCCGGAGCCTCCAGTGACGCTCCCCCGCCCGGAGCCTCCAGCGACGCCTCTCAGCCCGGAGCCTCCAGCGATGCCTCTCAGCCCGGAGCCTCCAGCGACGCCTCTCAGCCCGGAGCCTCCAGCGACGCCTCTCAGCCCGGAGCCTCCAGCGACGCCTCTCAGCCCGGAGCCTCCAGCGACACCTCTCAGCCCGGAGTCTCCAGCGACGCCTCTCAGCCCAAATTCTCCAGCGACGCCTCTCAGCCCGGAGTCTCCAGCGATGCCGCGCAGCCCAGGGTCTTCTGAACGGGAGCTGCGCCCAAAGCCAGAGCCACCTCCGTAGTGGGAGGATTGGGAAGGAGGGGTGTAGCACAGGGACCGTCGTCCCTTCCCTCCCTTTAAGTTTGGGGTTGTTTTTGTGGGGTTTTTGTTTTTGAGGTGCATTCGGGGTCTGCACCTTTGGGGAGGGGGGTACTGTCACGTCCTGACGAGTAAAAGGGTTTATTTGTCATTGTAGTTTGGTCAGGGCGTGGCAGGGGGTGTTTGTTTTGTGTGTTTCGGTATTTTTGGTTTATGTTCTATATTTTCTATTTCTATGTGTATATCTAGTTTTCTATTTCTATTTTGGGTTTTTGGCAATGACCTCCAATTAGAGGCAGCTGGTTGTCGTTGTCTCTAATTGGAGGCCATATTTAGTTGGGTTTGTTTTCACTTGTGTTTTGGTGGGTGGTTATTTTCTGTGTAGCCTGGGAGCCTTATGGAACTATTATCGTTGTTTGTTTACTTTGTTTTGAGTGTTCTTTAATAAAGTAAGAAGATGAGCACTTTACCCGCTGCGCCTTGGTCCAATCCTTACGACGCCTATGACAGAAAGGGAGAGAGACAGACAGAGAGAGAGAGAGAGAGAGAGAGAGAGAGAGAGAGAGAGAGAGAGCTGAGTGAAAGGGAGAGCTGAGTGAGTTGACAGTGATGTATCCATGCCATTTATGTAGAAAAGAAAACTGTGAATTCGTCCCTCAGCTATGCAGAAAGGTGTACAGCGGCCATGCACTGTGAAAGGTGTGCTGTCTGAGGGACACACAGTACCTTGTCAGGTTGCAACCATAAGCTTTCCTATGAAGGATGCAAAGACAGAGAAAACATATATGCCTGTTGACGTTGCAATCAGAAATTCCAAACTGCTTTCACTGGGGAGCAGCAACACAAACATGAACTAGTCAGAGGGAATGAATGTTGTCCATAACTTGCCCGTTGTCTTTTCTACCACTCCCAAATATTATCCCATGTTTCCACAGTGCTCCATAATATTATGGAAGGGAAGTGTGCTCAATCTCTGGGTTTTGCAGCGTGTGGGGCGATGGTTGTCACAAAGCCACTGTACATATTCTCTTTCGACATTAATTAAAATAATATCCCAGCGTTTAAAGTACAAAAAAGTACAAAAATGTATGCACGCTCTGGATAAGAGTGTCTGCTAAATTACTAAAATGTTACATGTAAACTGGTTTTCTGGTGGTAAACATTTTTTTTTGGTTAAAGAGACGTCAGATTACATCCAGGTAAAGACATATTTTCATGACAACATCAAGTCACCTAGGAGAGATTTGGTCAGATTACAACCAGGTAAAAATGTAATTTTCCGGACGTCTTTACGTCTTCGTACGACCAGTATGAAACCTGATCATGACGTCACAAAAATGATGGTCAGCCTGATGTCATTGCAATCAATTTCCCTGCACTAGGGAACAGAGAGAAACATTCCTCCCTGCTTTCCCTTTCTCTTTATTTTCTGTAGGTTACATCTCTGACACAAAGTATTGCAGGTTAAACAAACAGACAAAAGAAACTGTGTGGACAGATATTGGGATCATTCCATTTACAGCAGGTCAGAGTCGCCAAGATTCTTCTCTCACTGTATGTCCTTGGAATCTAGAAAGGTGCTGTACTGTAGGCTATGAAATATACTTTTAGTCGATATAAGAGGGGAAAAGAAGGTTACAGACGGGAATCAAAGCACATTTTCACTGATTGATTGATCTGATGTAATTTCCAAAATTGTGTCAGACAGAGCTGTGTATGACTGCGCTTTGCCTCCCCTTCTCTCCCCCTTCTCTTACCTATTCAGTGTCTGGAGTAAGGTATGAGGGAGGACGTCAATGTGGGTATGACAGTGTTGCTAAATGGGCTTACTCTCCTCTCTGCCTTCCTCGTCTCCCCCTGCCTCCCCCACCCAGCTGTGAGTGTAGTGTCTGTGTGGGAGGGTGGTATAGAGGACTTATTGTGTGGGTGATAAGGCTTTGGCCTCCGCTATATTGTGCTGGTAACAGTGCTTTTCAGAGAGCTGTCATTTACATGGAGGTAATGGATTCAGAAGAGGATAGAATATGTGTGGGTTGTAAATGATGGAAGCTGCTCTCTCTCTGGCATTCTGACTCTTCTTTTCTCTCGCTCTGCTCTCTCTCTCCTCCCCCTCTCTTTACCTTACATTGTGTATCCTTCAAAATAATAATGTTACTTCTGACAGCCAAACTAAATGGATAATGTTACATCTGACACCAAACTAAATGGATAATGTTACTTCTGACAGCCAAACTAAATGGATAATGTTACTTCTGACACCAAACTAAATGGATAATGTTACTTCTGACACCAAACTAAATGGATAATGTTTCTCTGACACCAAACTAAATGGATAATGTTACTTCTGACACCAAACTAAATGGATAATGTTACTTCTGACAGCCAAACTAAATGGATAATGTTACTTCTGACAGCCAAACTAAATGGATAATGTTACTTCTGACAGCCAAACTAAATGGATAATGTTACTTCTGACACCAAACTAAATGTATAATGTTACTTCTGACAGCCAAACTAAATGTATAATGTTACTTCTGACACCAAACTAAACGGATAGTGTTACTTCTGACAGCCAAACTAAATGGATAATGTTACTTCTGACAGCCAAACTAAATGGATAATGTTACTTCTGACAGCCAAACTAAATGGATAATGTTACTTCTGACAGCCAAACTAAATGGATAATGTTACTTCTGACAACAAACTAAAATGATCATGTTACTTCTGACAGCCAAACTAAACGGATAATGTGTGACTAGATAGGCATGTATGACTACTCCCCAAGAATAAAAACAATAGTTTCATTGTGATGTGCATGTGCATGTGTGTCTGTATTCTACAGGTTAAAACATACAGATAGTACCACTGGTAGCAAAACAGTCAGTGAACATGATTTATGAGACTTTCTTGCATAGACAGTGGTCTGATGGATTTTCTCAAAGAGCAACCGTGAACCTTAACAACGCCCCTCCTTCCACATGGTAAACCAATCATGAACGTTGGTAACCCACCATACACCCTTTCCCCCCCATAACTATGCAAACCATCATTTCCCCAAAACCCATCCCTTCTACCGTCCCGCACTCTTACCGGTAAATGTTGATGAGTCTTACTCACCCATTGGCCATGTTTTCACTGTAGGCCAGTAGTCACCTTATGAACAGAACAGTGTTTTACCCTCACGCCCCATGGTGGAGATGTGAGTGGACAAACTGCGGCAAGACTTTCCATGCATTGACGAGTTTTATTTTTACTATAACCGCTTACATGTGCAACGTACACCATTCTGCTTTGAGATTTGACACCCTACTCACAACACCATATACAGTAATCCTTAATGAAGCACCAATATTGACTTATGAAAGCCAAGGCAACAGTACTACAGTTTTTAGGGAAGATGCCATCACTGTGCGATGCTAAGCTAGCTCCGACTAGCTAGTTGAAATTCACTACATGTGCGTTGTTTAGGGGTGCGTTTACAATTAAAACATACTGTGGTGATTACGAAGGCATCCAGACGCAGGTTGATGGATATGGAAGTCTACACTTTACTACACAAACTAAACATGTCTTGGTGGCTTTTGGTATTTTTCTGTTGTGCAAATGGTTACATTTACAAATGTCTCTGTCATTGTTGCCCAGTAAAGAAGCAACCCCCCCCAAAATAGTCAAAGATTTGTTACTTGCTTTCTGTCAGGGAACATTTTTACTTTAACCATTTGTGGTTAAAAGAGAGACAATAACTGAATAAATTCAATGTAATCAATGATAATCTAATATTTATTGCACACAAAGTGGAACGTATAACAGATAGTAAATCGTATTGATATGTGACAATGAGGTGATCATTTCATTAGGGCTTTTCCCCAAACAAAGGAAGGGATGGTCCCATTTGTGATTTTTATACAAACAAATGAGACAAAAGTCAGTAACGTAACTATTTGATGTTAGGAGTGTTATGTTCAGTAAAAAAAGAATGTCTGGGTGCTTCCGGGGGCTTTTCCATGGTGAGAAACAGAGAGTGGTGGTCTGATTTAGAGGAAACAGTGCCACAAACTGCCATTACCCCTCCACCACAAACACCCCTCTCCTAGCCTTCCTTATATGGTTTACCAAGATATGTAATATTCAAGGATCCCTTCGAAAGACGACGACTGTAAGTGAGACTTTCAAATGAATGCAATGCAATTAATGCAATGATATACATTACATTGACATAAATTATAAAAGTAAATGTGTGTGTGTGTGTGTGTGTGTGTGTGTGTGTGTGTGTGTGCGTGCGCGCGTGTGTGCGTGCGTGCGTGCGTGCGTGCGTGCGTGTGTGTGTGTGAGAGATTTCCCCTTCCCATAGAGGGAATTCCCCTTAGCTTTCAGATCTCATTTTAACTAATGAAAACCATCTCTTACTCACCACCCTGGAAACTATTCAAATCCTCATATCTCATATCAGCTCTTTACTATGACTTCATTATAGCTACTGTTTCATATAATACTTTGTTTTTCATTTAAAATAATCAACTACCCTGTCCCAATTAATACATTTGATGCTTTCATACCATAATAATAAAACTTAGAACTCGATCTTCAAACTGTGTATAGTATTTGTGTTGGTAATGGTAGGCTATTAGCCGTTTGTTGTTTTAATACCTAACCAACTTTCTAAGGTAAAACACAGGTAAATAGATGAGAGAACTTACCACCATTAGTAGTAAGAAACACTGTCAAAACTTTTCAATTCAAGGAGTTTCAAATCCCTAGAGCTGTTAGCTAAAATCAACCCAATTATGTGACTCACTAATCTCAAAATGGTGACAAATAAGGTCTACTTGAGCTTAAACCCACGCAGTGTGATGGAGTGTCCTCTAAACAGATGGGGTTGAGACGCAACTGGTTGAAGTGCTGCACCGCCATTTTGGGGCAAACACTGGAAAGGAGTCAACAGGAATGTCTGTCATTTTGAGGCAATAGGGGAATCCGAATTGGATTGAGTGTGTCTGAGGAGATGGAGTGCTCTCACTGTAGTGTCTTTATATTAAGGTTCAGTAAGATACAGAAAACCCTCCATGAATTCTGACTTCTGTTGTCGATACAAAAAGCTTGCTGAAATTCTAATGCTTGCATAGCAACTACAGAACCCCTACTCGGTTTATCTTGCTAAACGAATTAAGTACAACTTACTCAAAGGTTACTAAAAGTAACATTTGCTCAGTTTCAGTTATTAGTTATTGTAGATTGCACTCAATCAGATTGAGTGTATTTAAAATAACAAATTAGTTAGAGCTCTTTCAAGTTTGACCTTGATTACATCTGACGTCATGCACGTTGACGTTCCAAAGGAATTTTCATCAGGTTCAGAAAATTATTTACAACATGGCGACACAATCCTGCAATTCCTAAAATTGGAAATGATCAGAGTTTGGCTGCTTGTGTAAACCCAGCCTCTGTGTGCTCATACCATTTATTATTGCACATTGGGTACTCGTATGTCTGTAACTCTGTAGTCGTATGTTTGTAACTCTGTACTCGTATGTCTGTAACTCTGTACTCGTATGTCTGTAACTCTGTGTATTCATATGTCTGTAACTCTTTACTCGTATGTCTGTAACTCTGTACTCGTATGTCTGTAACTCTGTACTCGTATGTCTGTAACTCTGTACTCGTATGTCTGTAACTCTGTAGTCGTATGTTTGTAACTCTGTACTCGTATGTCTGTAACTCTGTATTCGTATGTCTGTAACTCTGTGTACTCGTATGTCTGTAACTCTTTACTCGTATGTCTGTAACTCTGTACTCGTATGTCTGTAACTCTGTACTCGTATGTCTGTAACTCTGTACTCGTATGTCTGTAACTCTGTTATTATATGTCTGTAAATCTGTACTCGTATGTCTGTAACTCTGTGTACTCGTATGTCTGTAACTCTTTACTCGTATGTCTGTAACTCTGTACTCGTATGTCTGTAACTCTGTACTCGTATGTCTGTAACTCTGTACTCGTATGTCTGTAACTCTGTACTCGTGTCTGTAACTCTGTACTCGTGTCTGTAACTCTGTGTACTAGTATGTCTGTAACTCTGTGTACTCGTATGTCTGTAACTCTGTACTCGTGTCTGTAACTCTGTACTCGTATGTCTGTAACTCTGTGTACTTGTATGTTTGTAACTCTGTACTTGTATGTCAGTAACTCTGTACTTGTCTCTCACTGTTCTTCATCTTCTGCAGGTATCTTTTCAGCACCAGTGCGTGGAGTTGACCCCTTTACTTACTATCATCACTATTAAAATCATGCATCTCTGTTTAAGAATGAGCAAAGACTTGTAATTATTGCTGGTGGTTTTGATGCTGGTCAGCTAATGGATCTAATGGCATCACAGCGCAGTTGGAGAGAGGAGATGAGGTCTATGTCCATATGTGGGCGGGTTTATGGCTCTATGACAATTTTAGCAATTTCTACAACTTCGATGGCCTTCTGCTGTTCACGCAATGAGGTAGGGCAAGAGGACATAAGGAGGGTTATTAAAAGTGCTGTCATTAGTGGACTAATTGTACATAATGTTATTCTATATACACTGCATACTGGATGATTTATTCTAACGGTGCAGATGCAAGTCAACTACAGTGCCTTGCAAAAGTATTCACCCCATTGGCGTTTTTCCTATTTTGTTGCATTACATCTTGTAATTTAAATTGATTTTTATTTGGATTTTATGCAATGGACATACACAAAATAGTCCAAATTGGTGAAGTGAAATAAAAAAAAGAAGGGCAATGAAGCCCCTAAATGAGATCTGGTGCAACCAATTAGTCACATAATTAGTTAAATAAAGTCCACCTGAGTGCAAAGTGTCACATAATCTGTGACATGATCTCAGCATTTGAAAGGCCCCAGTGTCTGCAACACGACTAAGCAAGGGGCACCACCAAGCAAGCAGTACTATGAAGACCAAGGAGCTCTCCAAACAGGTCAGGGACAAAGTTGTAGAGAAGTACAGATCAGGGTTGGGTTATAAAAAAATATTCAAAACTTTGAACATCCCACCAAGCACCATCAAATCCATTATTAAAAAATGGAAAGAATATGGCACCACAACAAACCTGCCAAGAGAGGGCCACCCACCAAACTCACAGACCAGGCAAGGAGGGAATTAATCAGAGAAGCAACAAAGAGACTTAAGATAACCCTGAAGGAGCTGCAAAGCTCGACAGTGGAGATTGGAGTATTTGTTCATAGGACCAAGTTTTAAGTCATACACTCCACAGAGCTGGGCTTTACGGAAGAGTGGCCAGAAAAAAATAAGCAAACATGTTTGGTGTTTGCCTAAAGGCATGTGGGAGACTCCCCAAACATATGGAAGAAGGTACTCTGGTCAGATGAGACTATTATTGAGCTTTTTGGCCATCAAGGAAAACGCTATGTCTGGCGCAAACCCAACACATTCCATCACCCCAAGAACTCCATCCCCAGAGTGAAGCATGGTGGTGGCAGCATAAGGCTGTGGGGATGTTTTTCATCGGCAGGGACTGGGAAACTGGTCAGAATTGAAGGAATGATGGATGGCGCTAAATACAGGGAAATTCTTGAGGGAAACTGTTTCAGTCTTCCAGAGATTTGAAACTGGGACGGAGGTTCACCTTCCAGCAGGACAATGACCCTAAGCATACTGCTAAAGCAACACTCGAGTGGTTTAAGGGGAAACATTTAAATGTCTTGGAGTGGCCTAGTCAAAGCCCAGACCTCAATCCAATTGAGAATCTGTGGTATGACTTAAAGATTGCTGTACACTAGCGGAACCCATCCAATTTGAAGGAGCTGGAGCAATTTTGCCTTGAAGAATGGGCAAAAATCCCAGTGGCTAGATGTGCCAAGCTTACAGAGACATACTCCAAGAGACTTGCAGCTGTAATTGCGGCAAAAGGTGGCTCTACACAGTATTGACTTTTGGGGGGGGGGTGAATAGTTATGCACGCTCAGGTTTTCAGTTTTTGTTGTCTTATTTCTTGTTTGTTTCACAATAAAAATATTTTGCATCTTCAAAGTGGTAGGCATGTTGTGTAAATCAAATGATACAAACTCCCCGCAAATCTATTTTAATTCCAGGTTGTAAGGCAACAAAATAGGAGAAATTCCAAAGGGGATGAATGCTTTCACAAGCCACTGTAAACGAGATATACTGACATTAGAGTGTTATAGTTGTTTAAAATCCATAGGATTTCATGGTGTTCCTGCCGTCCCTAAACTAGATATATACAATATGACTGTTGACCGTTCAATATTTCAATGTTTTAATTGTATGTATCCCTAAGTAAAAAAACCCGATTTAAAATAAATAAAATAAAATAAAGATTTAGCTATGGGTTCATTTGAAACTATTTAATACATCTGTCTCTGTTTGTGTGGCTGTGAACATGGTTCCAGGAAACAAATGATATCAAAACCCATAGATAAGATGATATGGCGATGACTTCCGTAAACACTGTAGATAAAATCAGTTCATTGTTGAATATTTTACTAAATAATCTAATCAATTAATACTCCGTGCTAGGCATATAAGTGCCATCAGAAAGTATTCATACCCATTGACTTATTCCAGATTTTGTTGTGTTACACACATTTTTTGCACAGTTATTGAAAATGAAATACAGAAATATCTAATTTACATAAGTTTTCACTATACTGTGCCTGTTAGAGTCACCTTTGGCAGCGATTAGAGTTTAGATTCTTTCTGTGTAAGTCTCTAAGAGCTTTCCACACCTGGATTGTACAATATGTGCCTATTATTCTTTTCAAAATTCTTCAAGTTCAGTCAAATTGGTTGTTGATCATTGCTAGACAACCATTTTCTAGTCTTCCCATAGATTTTCAAACAGATTTAGGTAAACAATGTAACTCGGCACTCAGGAACATTGACAGACTTCTTGGTAAACAACTCCTGTGTACATTTGGCCTTGTGTTTTAGGTTATTGTCCTGCTGAAAGGTGAATTCATCACCCAGTGCCTGGTGGAAAGAAGACTGAACCAGGTTTTCCTCTAGCATTTTACCTGTGCTTAGCTCCTTTCCATTTATTTTTTATCCTAAAAAACTCCCCAGTCCTTAACGATTACAAGCATACCCATAACATGATGCAGCCACCACTATGCTTGAAAATATGGAGAGTGGCTCTCAGAAATCTGATGTATTGGGTTTGCCCTAAACATAACACTTTGTATTCATGACAAAAAGTAAATTGCTGTGCCACATTTTTTCCACTATTACTTTAGTGCCTTGTTGTGAACAAGATGATTGTTTTGGAATATTTTTATTCTGTACAGGCTTCCTTATTTTCACTCTGTCAATTAGGTTAGTGTTGTGGAGTAACTACAATGTTGTTGATCCATCCTCAGTTTTTTCCTATTCACGTCCAACTTCCACAGTACTGTACAGTATTGATGGTTCATTAACGTCTATAAATAGATTAAAATCGTCTTTGCAGCTCCCCACATTCCAAAACCAAATTTTGGAAAATTAGGAAAAACATTTTTTCCTTTCAAATGTTCTAATAATGTGCAAGCTATCAGAGGGGGTGGTCCCCACTCGCCCGCTAATTAGTGAACCTCCACCCGTAAATGGATTGATCTTTGACCTCAACAGCGATAACAACCCGAATTATGCCATTAGTGGAAAAACAGACAACAATGCTTTCCAAAATCAACCATCGGGCTCAGGCCTCGTAAAGGTTCTCTCCAGTCTAGCTATGATGTCTTGCCATCCGAGATTGGCATCTGTCCAATACCGCAGTGCACAGCTGAAGCACGAGCAGGTAACGGTAGACATAAAGGGACAGGTGGAGAGAACCGGGAAACCAATGACAAATGCAGAAAAGGGAAAAATTCTGCTAGCTATGGAACTGCACTTGAAAACTGAACAATTAAATATAATTGCAAAAACGTACGACGATGAACAAGCACAAGCTCTTCAACAAAATCGTTTTCTACAGGAACAAAATCATATGCTACAGGAACAACTCGATTTAGCCAAAACTAAATACGATGATGTCCACGCCAAACTAGATAAATCTGAAGAGTTATCTACAAACAGGAGCGCTCAACTTGACAACATGCATGCTGTTTTGTTGAATGTTACTCAAAATAACACGGTTCTCCTCAACGCGCTGCAGACCAAAGACGATCAGTTAATGAACACAATGACAAAGTTGGATGACAAATCAGCAGAACTTATTGAAGTCGCTGAACAAATGAATGATGAGAGAACTCAGGTGATGAGGTTGGAAATATTGATTTCTAAGCAAGCAGAGGAAATCTCATCACTGAATCTCTCGCTCCGTACTCAAGACCTCTATCTGCAAACCATGACAGATAAGTTTGAGACTGAAAGGAGCAGGTGTGACACTCACGTGTCCAAAATCGGTACTCTAAGCGCTCAAGTGGACTCTGCAATGCAGCAGAATTCCACCCTTAGGTACCATCTGGAGGAAATCCAGAATGGTCACGCTCTACAGCACGACTACCCATCCAAGCAACCGGAGCCCTGTACTCACAGGAGTGAAGACAATAGGTTTCAGACCTTGCCTCCCTCATGTGTCCCTCAGTCGTCTCCTCTTGGCCCTTCGGCACTGAGTAATATGGCGCCTCTTGGCCAACAACAACAAGGCTTGGCTTCCTCTCTTGGTCTTTCAGCCCCAATCTCTCCACAGGATGAAGCCAACCCTCTCCGCCCGCTTGGGGCGGAATACCTTGACAAACTCGTCAAGAATTTCCCCACTTTTGACCCCGTTCCAGGTCAACCAAACGATACTGAGACGTTCCTAGCTGACATAGAGGACGCGTTGGATGGCTACCCGAACGCTATGGGTTCTGACAGGGTTTACCTGTTGAAGCGAACGTCGACTAGACACGTGACTAGGTTCATTCGTCTACAACAGCAACACTTGCTAAATGACTACGCTAAACTTGCCACAGCTTTGAAATTAGAATTCAGTGGTTCTGCGACTCGCAAACACGATAGCTCACTGGCTAACACCGTCAAACAAGCTCGGAACGAACACCCACAAGCTTACTATCATAGGCTTCGTTCAGCTTACTTTGGCCTACTCACTGAAAAAGGAATGGAAGAGCTGTTACCATTCAAACAAATGTTTCTGTCAAACATGTATCCCACCTTCATTACCCACTTGGGCCCTGCCGCCCACGTTGGCTTGCCTATCTTACAACTCAGAGAGCTTGCAAGCACAGCTTTTGAGGCATCAAAAGTTCACAACGCTAAGAGCCCTGACCACTCGGTTTTGAAGTTTGACCAGGAGCACTCACTCCAGTTAGAGGATGCATTATCAGGTATTGGAGCGTCAAGAGATGACGCACAACAACAGTTTCTACCACGAAACCATGATTCCAATAACCTCTGCGGTCGAAATAACTGTAAAGTACGTCGCCATCAACATGACTACCGCTACAATCGATCCGTTCGCTACGTTCCTGCACCCAACCCACAAAAAGTGTCAGAGCACAAGGGTAACAAAGGGTCGAAGGATGATCAAAACGTAGACCAATGTTCTCCACAAGTCCCACTACGGGAAGAACTTAAGCGAGAACAATTTGAGAAAAGGGTAAAAGATATGTCACAAGGACTAGACGGGGAATTACCGGACACCAGGTCCGCAGGAATTAACACCCATAGCAAGGACGTTAAAGTTCAAATTTCTCCCGCTCTCATTCAAGACCCTATCCAGGGCCCGCTTGATCAAGAAACAAGCCCCCGGGCTTTGTCTATAGACTCTGATACAACGGTTGCGAAGAAAAAGGTCAAACGCTTCGTTAAAGCCAAGCCCACTCAAAATCGGAAAAGTCAATCTGCTTCCACCTTGAACAGAAATGGCACATAACGTCGTTGCGAACGACCACTCCACTTTGTGGGAAATATGTCCGCTAACCACGAATCTAAACGGCCATACCTGGAAACAGTCCTGGAGGACTGATTAACTTGTCATGCGCTAATTGATTCAGGTGAGACAATATCACTCATCTCTCAAACATTGTTTGATGATCTCAAAAGGGCTTTGAAGCCAACTAAACGTTGGTTAACAGTGGAACGATGCGACACTAAACTTCGAGGGGTCACTCAGACTACCTCGCCTCTCACATTGAGAGTCATGCTGAAACTACACTTCCAGGACGTATCGCTCGTTCACCCTGTGTATGCTACCAGCCTCGAAACTGTACCCCTGCTACTTGGAGCAGACTTGATGGATCGGTTACTCCCATTGATGGATTGGAAAACCAACCAGGTATGGTCACAGGCCGCAGTGCCTTCTCCACTGACTTCACTGTCTCCACCTAACGCTAGCTGCAACGCAGTCATTCACGAGGGGTATCTGTCGAAAGCACCCCTTGGGAAAAAGACGTTTAGAAACCTCTTGGTACAGAATCCGATCCACGGAGATAGTACGATATCTCGACACATTCCATCAGCCAACCTGATTGACCATTCTTCCCTCCTCCTTGCAGTCGTGCAATACGATAGTTGAGATGAACTTCTCTTGCCCTTTGGACACTTCCGCAAGCACTGCGGCCGTCTCAGCAAGAAAAACATTGATGCGCAGAGTATACTCTGTTTCCGATGATACACCTTCCGCTTTGTTGGGGACTGTCACCCCTTACAATGACACTAATGGCGTCAGTCCAGCAACTGACCCGATGACTCCCACTGGTGAAACACTTTGCGATATCACAGACCGATATCCTCGCCTCAGTTCGCAGGTAATGAAGAGGTTGCCACACGCGGACGCGGTGGTGACTGACATGCCTCGACAGCCACTGAGCGTTTTGAAACACAAACACCAGGAGATTTGGTTGAAAGGTTACAGCCATTCTCATAAAAACGCAGCCGCTGACAACTCGTACATAGGGTCCGACCTTTTCGTTTGCGCATCGGACACCAACACCACCCGCTGGTGGGGGGGGGGGGGGGGGGTTCCCGAGACACAAAGGGGGGGAATAGTAGCCCAGACCCATGATGAGCCTCATCGAGGCCGGTGGGGGGGTCGAGACTACGGACAACACCGTATGAGGCCGCCAGAGCATAAATCAAATCTAGTTGTAAACTCCCCTATGAGAACAGTGAGGAGCAGACAGGCCCCTAGATGGGGATTATCTTAGAACACATCTAAGATAGTACTGAGGTGTACCACACTGGTTGTAAAGGAAGTCCACCTCCAAAACAAATGGCATCAATAGTCATTCCTTGCCATGTGTAGGTTCAACTACAATACAACTAGTAAAATGCTCCAATCATGTGTTCCGGTAGATAATATTTCAGAATAAATCGGTAGGATAACTGGTCCCCTTGAGTACCAGTACCAATACTAGCAACAGTCAGTCCAGCTACAATCAGTAAGAATGTTAGAGACCTAACCAATCAAATTACCATTGACAACAGCGACATAGGAGTCACTCAGAGTGCAACACGTGGAGGGGAATCTCCAGTGCACTCTGCCAATGGTTAACACACGTCACTAATAAATAGGACCCTCCATTCAGGAGTAAAATTATTAGAAGTCATGAACCATGATCACACCACGCACGACTGGTCCAATACTTAAAGAGTACTTCCGTTTTGAGGTTAGCTCCTCCGTGGATAACATAGCTATGAAATAGACTTCATACCTATCGCCACTACAATAGTGGAAGACACAGTGACTTGTAGAAAAACTACTACAGACTCCCTTGACACCAATTCTGACTCACCTCCAGGCATTGACCTGAAAATTACCTGACTACGTCAGACTCATTCTGAACAAGTTGTAATCTGCCCGGATACTTGGTTTTCTTCCCTTGACATATGCGATTGTGTAAGCATAAGCGCACATGCACAACGGAACATCCAATTAGGATTTATGCTAGGACCACTTTAGGGCCCAAGCAATATACCAGCCTTAGTAAAGTTGAACATTTACTTCTAGGCCTTTGACTCTACAGCACTCACCAGTTTTCTTCCCAGAAGTCCATAGGTCATCCCTGTAGACTGCCCAAAACTAGTGCATTACAGCTGTAGACTTATTATATAGTTATCAACTTAGGATAGCGCCTAAGCAACACACCAAGTAGGAAAAACCCTAGATATGGCATTAGAGACAATGCCATGATAATCATTTTGCCAGAACATTGGACATATATAGAATACAGTCCAATTAGATGATTTTTGTGTGAGAACTATATTTTGTATATTTTTTGTTTTGTTTATGCTTTCATTCCTTTTCGGTTCAGTTCCTTTGACACTTAGGAAGTGATAGAGCCATAAACAAAGTCCCCATACAACCATCACTTAGTGCCACAACGCCGCTCATTGGGGAATTAATGTAATTATATATATTTCATGAGTGTGTGTGTGTTGTTAACATCTGCCTAAGTTACTGCCCAGATCTTCCAGTCTGGACGACGGGTCCGGAACGGCGACCCCAAATCCGGACACCCACGGCCTATCCTTGTGGCGGCATGCCCGCTGTCAGAGAGCCTACCAAGGTAAACCACCAGATGGGGGGGCCGCAACGGCGATCACCGACCAGGACATTCCCTGGCCCTTCCTGGGGTACTTTGCAGCTTCCAGGGAACCTACCAAGGTACACCACTAGCGGGGACCGCAACTGCGACCACCAACCGGACATCACTGCCAATCCTTGTGGTGGACTGCTCCGCTTTCAGAGAGCATACCAAGTTCAACCACCAGAGGGGACTGCAACGATGATCTACCAACGGGACATCACGTGGTCATGATTTTATGTTGATTTGTAACTTGCAGGATAAACAAGATCCAAACCACCAGGGGGGTACGTCATGACGTTGCCCTCTCTCTGGGAACAGGGAGCACAGTTGACACCCTCCCCCTTGCACCATCCCCCTACCTACCTCTCCCTACCCAGGCCCTGTGAAAACGGTCGTAAAATTCTAAAGGAGAATGTCCTGCCGCATGGCCCAGTTGAGACACAGAGGGGTTTCATAGAGGGACAAAGGAAATTCTTCCAACTCACAGAATTGGGGAACCGAACGACATTTATGTTCTGGAGAAGGTATAAAAGATTGGTGAAGAATCCAGCTACGAACTGGTCCGCTTGGTACAATTGTGTGATACTCAGAAGAGACAATATAGCCATATTACCATACAACTGTTTATATAATAGCCTCAGCTATGGGACTTGCATCCAAATGGTTGTATAAAATGTATTAATAAGGATAAAGCTATTTGGAATACGTTGAGATGCCATGTACTGATGTTAACCTGTTGGGGCTAGGGGGCAGTATTTTCACGGCTGGATAAAAAACGTACCCGATTTAATCTGGTTACTAATCCTACCCAGTAACTAGAATATGCATATACTTATTATATATGGATAGAAAATACCCTAAAGTTTCTAAAACTGTTTGAATGGTGTCTGTGAGTATAACAGAACTCAAATGGCAGGTCAAAACCTGAGAGATTCCTTTACAGGAAGTGGCCTGTCTGACCATTTCTGGAACTTCTTTGCCATCTCTATCTTTTACAAAGGATCTCTGCTCTAACGTGACACTTCCTACGTCGTCCATGGGCGCTCAGAGCCCGGGAAAAAACAGAATGTCGTCATCCCAGCCCCAGGCTGAAACACATTATCGCCTTTCTCAAGTGGCCGATCAAGGGACTGTGGGCTTAGGCGCGTGACCTGGCCGCCCCCGTCTTTGTGATTTTTTCCTCTGTTTGCCGAAAAGGAGATTCCCGGTCGGAATATTATCGCTTTTCTACGAGAAAAATGGCATAAAAATTGATTTTAAACAGCGGTTGACATGCTTCGTAGTACGGTAAAGGAATATTTAGACATTTTTTGTCACGAAATGCGCCATGCGTGCGACCGTTATTTACCATTTCGGATAGTTTCTGGAACGCACGGACAAAACGACGCTATTCGGATATAACGATGGATTATTTGGGACCAAACCAACATTTGTTATTGAAGTAGAAGTCCTGGGAGTGCATTCTGACGAAGAACAGGAAAGGTAAGACCATTTTTCTTATAGTAAATCTGATTATGGTGAATGCTAAACTTGCTGGGTGTCTAAATAGCTAGCCCTGTGATGCCGGGCTATGTACTTAGAATATTGCAAAATGTGCTTCATCCGAAAAGCTATTTTAAAATCGGACATATCGAGTGCATAGAGGAGTTCTGTATCTATAATTCTTAAAATAATTGTTATGCTTGATTTGCTTGATTTTAAACAGCGTTTGACATGCTTCTAAGTATGGTAAAGGAACATTTTGACATTTTTTGTCACGAAATGCGCCCGCGCATTACCGTTTGGATAGTGACCTGAACGCACGAACAAAACGGAGCTATTTGAATATAACTCTGGATTATTTGGGACCAAAACAACATTTGTTGTTGAAGTAGAAGTCCTGGGAGTTTTTCCCCCTAGCCCCAACAGGTTAAAGCATGTAATACTTCAGAGAATGCCAAGAGTGTGCAAAGCTGTCATCAAGGCAAAGGTTGGCTACTTCGAAGAATCTAAAATATTAAATATATTTTGATTTGTTGAACACTTTTTTAGTTACTACATGATTCCAAATGTGTTATTTCATAGTTTTGATCTCTTGGTTCCAACCGCCATGTCTTTGTGAAATGCAGAGTAGGTGAACGGATGACCTCTGCATGTGTGGTTCCCACCGTGAAGCATGGAGGAGGAGGTGTGATGGTTTGGGGGTGCTTTGCTGGTGACACTGTAGGTGATTTATTTAGAATTCAAGGCACACTTAACCAGTATGGCTGCCACAGCATTCTGCAGCGATATGCCATCCCATATGATTTACGCTTAGTGGGAATATCATTTGTTTTTCAACAGGACAATGATGCAACACACCTCTAGGCTGTGTAAGGGCTATTTGACCAAGAATGAGTGTGATGGAGTGCTGCATCAGATGACCTGGCCTCCACAATCACCCGACCTTAACCCAATTGAGATGGTTTGGGATGAGTTGGGCCACAGAGTGAAGGAAAAGCAGCCAACAAGTGCTTAGCATATATGGGAACTCCTTCAAGACTGTTGGAAAAGCATTACAGGGGAGCTGGTTGAGAGAATGCCAAGAGTACCCACATGCAGACCGTGTCGAAGTAACAATGTTTATTTAAGCAACAGAGGCAAGGTACCGGACAACAGGCAGGCTCAGGGTCAGGTCAGTCAGAGGTCGGAAATCCAGATAGGGGCAAAGGTACAGGACGGCAGGTAGGCTCAGGGTCAGGCACAGTGGTCAGGCGGGCGGGTTCAGGGTCAGGACCGGCAAGGGTTAAAAACCAGGAGGGCGAGAAAAAGAGAGGAAAAACAGGAGCTGACTGGACAAACACTGATAAGCTTGACAAACAAGACAAACTGGCAACAGACAAACAGAGAACACAGGTATAAGTACACAGGGGATAATGGGGAAGATGGGCCACACCTGGAGGGGGGTGGAGACAAGCACAAAGACTGGTGAAACATCAGGGCGTGATGAAGAGTGTGCAAATGTAACGGCCGTCGAAGGGAGTAGACCAAGGCGCAGCGGGTTGAGTGCTCATTTTAACTTTATTGAACACTGAACATCAAAAACAAGAAAACGAACGAACGAACGCACAGTATTGCAGGCTAAACACAGCTATGCAAAAATAACTTCCCACAAAAGACAGGTGAAAAAAGGGCTACCTAAGTATGACTCCCAATCAGCAACAACGATGTACAGCTGTTCCTGATTGAGAGCCATACCAGGCCAACAAAGAAATACACAACATAGAAAAACCATAGAAATACAAAACATAGAACAATACCCAAAAACCCCGACAACACAAAACAACACACATGCCACGCCCTGACCAAACTACAATAACAAATAACCCCTTATACTGGTCAGGATGTGACAGCAAATATGTATTCAAGGCAAAGGGTGGCTTCTTTGAAGAATCTAAAATCTAAATCATATTTGGATTTGTTTAACACTTTTTTGGTTACTACATAATTCCATATCTGCTGTTTCATAGTTTTGATGTCTTCACTATTATTCTACAACATAGAAAAAAGTAACAATAAAGAAAAACCCTTGAATGAGAAGGTGTGCCCAAACTTTTGACTGATACTCTGTGTATGTAAATATATATATTTACAAAATATATATATGGGGGATTGGAAATGATGCAGAAATGATGCAGACAAAAGAGTAGGTTTAAGAACGTGGGCATTCGTTGGTCAGCAGCCTTCCAATCTGGGATTTAAAATCATCAATCGGCGTAAAATGATCTAGTTTCAGGTCCTTCTGTAAAGTGTTCCAATGTCTATGTCTATAGTTTATGTCTATTATTGCACATTGGATGTTCGTATGTCTGTAACTCTGTACTCATTTGTCTCTAACTCTGTACTCGTATGTCTGAAACTGTACTTGTACGTCTGTAACTCTGTACTCGTATGTCTCTAACTATGAATTTGTATGTCTCTAACGCTGTACTTGTATGTCTGTAACTCTGTACTCGTATGTCTCTAACTCTGTATTTGTATGTCTCTAACTCTGTACTCGTATGTCTGTAGCTCTGTACTCGTTTGTCTGTAACTCTCTACTCGTATGTTTCTAACTCTGTGTACTCATATGTCTGTAACTCTGTACTCGTATGTCTGTAACTCTGTACTCGTATGTCTGTAACTCTGTGTACTCATATGTCTGTAACTCTGTATTCGTATCTCTGTAGCTCTGTGTACTCATATGGCTGTAACTCTCTGTACTCGTATGACTGTATCTCTATACTCTTATGTCTCTAACTCTGTTCTCGTATGTTTGTAACTCTGTACTCGTATGTCTGTAACTCTCTGTACTCGTATGACTGTATCTCTATACTCTTATGTCTCTAAGTCTGTTCTCGTATGTTTGTAACTCTCTACTCATATGACTGTATCTCTATACTCTTATGTCTCTAACTCTGTACTCGTATGTCTGTAACTCTGTACTCGTCTCTTACTGTTCTTCCTCTTCTGCAGGTTTCTTTACAGCACCAGTGCGTGGAGTCTACCACTTTGCTTACTGTCATCACTATTATAGTAGCAAAGTTTCTCATGCATCTAACTCCTAGAGTGTATTGTGAGAATAGCCTGGACTGGTGCTATGGAACGGTTGAGTTGTATGATGGAGGAGGAGGAGGCAGAGAAGGAGGAGGAGGAGCTGGTGGGTGTGGTGGTAGGAAATGTGGTCGATAGGAAATGTGAAGTTGTCTTTCAAAAACTGCTCTTCAACTCTATGAGCACACCTTCACACCAATTTATTCTACCTCACCTTCTCCCCTTCTCCTCCTCTTGTTCCCCTTCTCGCTACACCTTCTCTTCCTCCCACTTCACTTCTTTCTTTAACAGAAGCTTTCAACAATATGCATTAGATCCTCATTAAAGAGCACTTGTGGGAGCAGCTTACAGTGAGCAGACATGTTTTCTAAAACTGATATCCAACCTCCCTGACATTTTACAGCATTAGGGTTCATGCATATCACAAGGATGAAAACCCTGCCTGCTTTAAAGATGATATTCTGATATTGAAGAGTTATATTCAGAGGAGAAAAGTAGGACTATTACAGAGAATATAGAAAAGTCTGGAGCTAGGAGAGCAGTGTGTGTTTCAATAAAATATTCTCTCTCTTTCTTTCTCGGTGTATGCCTCTGTACCTTTCTCACTGTGTGTCTTCCTAGAACTTGGTTCTGTGATTGTATGATTTCCTATGACTTCCTCTTAACCAAGCCATTCACCTGAACGTGTTTAATGCCACAAATGATATGGTCGGATAGGGAGACAGAATGGAAGTAAAGAAAATGAATTATGCTTGGTTTCCAGGCAACAGCGGAGTATCTGAGGGCAGTGAAAGCTGTAAAAGCCTAAGGCTGGGTTCCCATGTTTTTAGGTTCATCTCCAGAATCTCTTCCTCAGGGATTTGACCTTTGCAACCCCTTTAAATCGCTCTGGATCTAGCCCACAAACACACAGTTACACTGTAACCTACAAACTTTATGAAAGTCAATCTCTAAATGTTTTTATCATTCATTGCATAGCTGTTCTCTCTGTTTTAATAGCATGTACATGAACGGTGTGTGTGAGTGTGTGTGTGCGTGTGTTTGTGCCTTTGTGGGTTTTTGGTGCGTTTGGGTCTGTGATATGAGTAGACTTGGTTTACTAGATCTTTTGAATGAGTCTTTATAAGTCTGTATTTAAGTTTATGGGATTTTCCGACAACTGACAACTCTGCTGTAGGTTAGCATCTGTGTAGCCATAACGCTGCAACAGGGAACACACGATTCACTCAACATCTCTCTGCCTTCTGTGATTTTGCTGTCTTCTAGCCTGGTCACAATTCAGTTTCAACCAAACCCATTGTCAGACTGGAAATCAGACTAGCTGAATTTTAACTTTGATAGAGAATAAACAGTATCTACAGTATTTATCTACAGTATATACAGTACATATCTACAGTATGTATCTACAGTATCTACAGTATATACAGTATGTATCTACAGTATATATCTTCAGTATCTATCTACATAATGTATCTACAGTATCTACAGTATGTATCTACAGTATGTATCTACAGTATATACAGTATATATGTACAGTATCTACAGTATATACAGTATATATCCACAGTATCTATCTACAGTATATACAGTATATAGTTACAGTATCTATCTAAGTATCTATCGACAGTATCTACAGTATATATCTACAGTATATAGCTACAGTATATATCTACAGTATCTATCTACACTATATACAGTGTGTATCTACAGTATCAATCAATCAAATGTATTTATAAAGCCCTTCTTACATCAGCTGATGTCACAAAGTGCTGTACAGAAACCGAGCCTAAAACCCCAAACAGCAAGCAGTGCAGGTGTGGAAGCACGGTGGCTAGGAAAAACGCCCTAGAAAGCGGAGAATGTGAAAAATAAACTTGAAAACTGCAAATGTTTACTGGTGGCTCAGGAGGGAAAGGGGAAGTCAGATCTGCGGAAGACATTTGACTTAGTTGTGGAAACTGCTGGAGATCAAGAAAAGGGAGGGTATAGGAGCAAGCGCTGCGTGAGTATTGTGCGTGCCAAACAGATGCTCTTAGATTACAATATTATTATTTTTTCTGACCATTGGAACAGTGTAAACAACACAAAATAAATACGTGTACCAGAGAGTCTGTTCTAATGGAAAAAAACATAAAGCCTTTATTACAGCAGACTAAAAACAGTTACACGCATTCGTGAATTGCAGTTTATTTATTGCTTAGGCTAATTATCCAAAGCTCCCTTTGTTATTTAATTTTAAAACAAAAATTATTGATTGCATTTCAAGGCATGAATGTCTCATATGCTGTGTGATGGCATGACCAAATTATTAATTGATTGATACAGTAGCCTAATATATTGAAATATAGGCCTAAGTAAGTTACGGTATTCAGACTAAACAGGACGTGCTCTTAGGCCTACAGCTCGATGGTAGTTATATAAGGCTACTACTATAAGAAACCTAATATTTATAATGACATTACTTATTATAATGATGATCATAATAATAATAATTGTAATAATAACAACAAGAAGGAGGTCAAGAAAAAGGAGGGTATAGGAGTGAGAGCTGCGTGTATATTATGTGTGACAATATCTGCCAGTTTGGAACAGTGTAAACAACACAAAATAAATTCTAAGTAATTCTAGTCTGTTCGAACGAAAAAACAAATGTAAAGCCTTTATTACAGCATAGCAAAGATTAAAAACAGCCGAATCTGTGAAATTGCTTTATCAGACATTTTCCGTTGCATGAGTCTTGGTGCTCACGGAATCAGTAGGCTATTAAACAAACACTCAAACAGGCAACAGAAGTAAGATCTGTCATTTTTTTGGTTGATATATATGGATGATTTATAAAGCCAGGCACATTTAACAGTTAGGCTATTGATTATAGACCTAATTAAGTTGGGGTTTCCTCTCCTCAATTTTCTTAGACAACTAAGCTAAGGCAAGGGCTGTTTCCTCATCTCTGCTGCTGCTGCCTCCGCTGCATTGTTCTCAATACCAATATGCTGGTTAACGTTGCTATTATGCACATAGAAACATAGAGAAAGCCACCAATTTTACGATGAACTGAAGATTGTTTTAGAACTGCGGACAGAGACTGTATCCAACATGGGAGAAAGTGCATTTGTTATAAAATAATATTAGATTTATTAGTGTTGCACCATTATTTTTTACATAATATAATCGTATACAATTTCAGTTTCACATGCCTTAGAGTGATGGACTGTGCCATCCCCGTGGCCTCCGCAATGGATTCGTCCACTGAGACAGGAGCGAATCAGACAGAAGTCTTGTGCACCATGAAAAGAAATAATAATTGCGACTTCTCGACTAAAGAAATCTCAATCTACCGACAGCCTATCGACCAAACAATCGACCAGTCAACTAAATGGGGTCAGCCCTAATATATACAGTATGTATCTACAGTATCCAGCACCACTTGCCAGCAGCATACCACCCTGCATCCCACTGCTGGTTTTCCTCGGAAAATAAGCAGGGTTGGTCTTGATCAGTCACTCGATGGGAGACCAGATGCTCTTGGGAGTCGTGTTGGAGGAACAGTAGGAGCCACTCTTTCCTCTGGTCTAAAAAAAGTGTCCCAGGGCAGTTATTGGGAACATTGCCCTGTGTAGGGTGCTGTCTTTCGGCTGGGACGTTAAACTGGTGTCCTGACTCTATGGTCAGTAATGATCCCATGGCACTTTCGTAAGAGTAGGGGTGTTAACCCTGGTGTCCTGGCTAAATTCCCAATCTGTGCCTCAAACCATCATGACCACCTAATCATCCCCAGCTTCCAATTGGCTCATTTATCCTCCTGTAACTATTCCCCAGGTCGTTGCTGTAAATGAGAATGTGCTCTCAGTCAACTGACCTGGTAAAATAAAGGTTAATAAATAATACAAATATCAACAGTATTTATTTACACTATCTACAGTGTAACTATTTACAGTACATATCTACAGTATAAACTGTATCTACAGTATGTATCAATATATGCAGTGCATACAGTAGTTCTTACATGATTAGCTTCTAAGAATATACAAGAAAATTATACTGTGGTATACAATAAACATGATTCTGCATTGTAAAATACCCATGTGGTTTAGTAGGCTGCATGTTTCTACTGGACTAAAGATCTGTAATGGATAATGGATAATAAGTGACGATCCTGAACTGTTTTTGCTTGTTGTTCATTAGAACACATTCTGTGTGGCAATTAACACCTGAAAAAGGAAACAATTAATGTCAGAGTCGTTTTAATTGCCTAAAAAGCGTAGAGATGTACTGTAATTATACCATGTTGTACATTAACTAACACTCAGGGTTGGGTAGTTTATTTTCTAATTGTAATCCATTACAGTTACTACAGTAGTTACCTGTCCAAAATTGTAGTCAGTAACGTAACTTTTGGATTACACAAACTCAGTAACGTAATCTGATTACATTCCATTACTTTAGATTACTTTCCCCTTAAGAGGCATTACAAGAAGACAAAAATGTATGTTATCAATTGAAGGACTTCTATTGCAGGATAAATCAATGTTAAAGTTTACATAGCTGGCCATACATATACACTACCGGTCCAAAGTTTAAGAACACTGACTCATTCCAGGGTTTGTCTTTATTTTTACTATTTTCTACATTATAGAATAATAGTGAAGACATCAAAACTATGAAATAACACATATGGAATCATGTAGTAACCAAAAAGTGTTCAAAAAATTCAAATATAACTTATATTTGAGATTCTTCAAATAGCCACCCTTTGCCTTGATGACAGCTTTGCACACGCTTGGCATTCTCTCAACCAGCTTCACCTGGAATGCTTTTCCAACAGTCTTGAAGGAGTTCCCACATATGCTGAGCACTTGTTGGCTGCTTTTCCTTCACTCTGCGGTCCAACTCATCCCAAACCATCTCAATTTGGTTGAGGTCGGGGGATTGTTGAGGCCAGGTCATCTGATGCCTTCCCTGTAGCTCAGTTGGTAGAGCATGGTGTTTGCAACACCAGGGTTAGCCTTCCCTGTAGCTCAGTTGGTAGAGCATGGTGTTTGCAACACCAGGGTTAGCCTTCCCTGTAGCTCAGTTGGTAGAGCATGGTGTTTGCAACACCAGGGTTGTGGGTTCGATTCCCACGGGGGGCCAGCACAGAAAAAAAGTGTATGAAATTGTATGAAATGTATGCATTCACTACTGTAAGTCGCTCTGGATAAGAGCGTCTGCTAAATGACTAAAATGTAAATCTAAATGTAAATTATGCAGCACTCCATCACTCTCATTCTTGGCAAAATAGGCCTTACCTAGCCTGGAGGATTGTTGGGTCATTGTCCTGTTGAAAAACAAATGATAGTCCCACTAAGCCCAAACCAGATGGGATGGCGTATTGGTGCAGAATGCTATGCTAGCCATGCTGGGTAAGTGTGCCTTGAATTCTAAATAAATCACAGACAGTGTCACCAGCAAAGCACCCCCACACCATACACCTCCTCCATGCTTCAAGGTGGGAAATACAAATGCGGAGATCATCCGTTCACCCACACCTCGTCTCACAAAGACACAGTGGTTGGAACCAAAAATCTCAAATTTGGACTCCAGACCAAAGGACAGATTTCCACTGATCTAACGTCCATTGTGGCAGATAGCCTAGTGGTTAGAGTGTTGGACTAGTAACTGAAAGGTTGCAAGATCAAATCCCTGAGCTGACAAGGTAACAATCTGTTGTTCTGCCCCTGAACAAGGCAGTTAACTCACTGTTCCTAGGCTGACATTGAAAATAAGAATTTGTTCTTTACTGACTTGCCTAGTTAAATAAAGGTAAAATAAATAGAAAATAAAATTGCTTGTGTTTCTTGGCCCAAGCAAGTCTCTTCTTATATTGGTGTCCTTTAGTAGTGGTTTCTTTGCAGCAATTCGACCATGAACGCCTGATTCACACAGTCTCCTCTGAAAAGTTGATGTTGAGATGTGTCTGTTACTTGAACTATGTGAAGCATTTATTTGGGTTGCAAATTCTGAGGCTGGTAATTCTAATGAAAGTATCATCTGCAGCAGAGGTAATTCTGGGTCTTCCTTTTCTGTGGCGGTCCTCATGAGAGTCAGTTTCATCATAGAGCTTGATGGTTTTTGTGACTGCACTTGAAGAAACTTTCAACGTTTTTGAAATTTCCGTATTGAATGACCTTCATGTCTTAAAGTACTGCTGGACTGTCATTTCTCTTTGCTTATTTGAGCTGTTCTTGCCATAATATGGACTTGGTCTTTTAACAAATAAGGCTATCTTCTGTATACCCCCCACCTAGTCACAACACAACTGCTTGGCTCAAACACATTAAGAAGGAAAGAAATTTCACAAATTAACTTTTAAGAAGGCACACTTGTTAATTGAAATGCATTCCAGGTGACTACCTCATGAAGCTGGTTGAGAAAATGACAAGAGCGTGCAAAACTGTCATCAAGGCAAAATGTGGCTATTTCAAGAATTTCAAATATAAAATATATTTAGATTTGTTTAACACTTTTTTGGTTACTACATGATTCCATTTGTGGTATTTCATAGTTATGATGTCTAATACTAGAGAGAATGATTTATTTCAGCTTTTATTTCTTTCATCACATCCCCAGTGGGTCAGAAGTTTACATACACTCAATTAGTATTTTGTAGCATTGCCTTTAAATTGTTTAACTTGGGTCAAACGTTTCGGGTAGCCTTCCACAAGTTTCCCACAATAAGTTGGGTGAATTTTGACCCATTCCTCCTGACAGAGCTGGTGTAACTGAGTCAGGTTTGTAGGCCTCCTTGTTTCCACACGCTTTTTCAGTTCTACCCACACATTTTCTATGGGATTGAGGTCAGGGCTTTGTGATGGCCACTCCAATACCTTGACTTTGTTGTCCTTAGGCCATTTTGCCACAAATTTGGAAGTATGCTTGGGGTCATAGTCCATTTGGAAGACCCATTTGCGACCAAGTTTTAACTTCCTGACTGATGTCTTGAGATGTTGCTTCAAAATATACACGTAATTTTCCTTCCTCATAATTTTTCTTCCTTTTGTGAAGTGCACCAGTCCCTCCTGCAGCAAAGCACCCCCACAACATGATGCTGCCACCCCCGTGCTTCACGGCTGGGATGGTGTTCTTCGGCTTGCAAGCCTCCCCCTTTTTCCTCCAAACATAACGATGGTCATTATGGCCAAACAGTTCTATTTTTGTTTCATCACACCAGAGGACATTTCTTAAAAAGTATGATCTTTGTCTTTGTCCCCGCAGTTGGAAACCGTAGTCTGGCTTTTTTTATGCCGGTTTTGGAGCAGTGGCTTCTTCCTTTCTGAGCGGCCTTTCAGGTTATGCCGATATAGGACTCGTTTTACTGTGGATATAGATACTTTTGTTCCTGTTTCCTCCAGCATCTTCACAAAGTCCTTTGCTGTTGTTCTGGGCTTGATTTGCACGTTTCGCACCATAGTACGTTTATCTCTAGGAGACAGAACGCGTCTCTTTTCTGAGCGGTATGACGGCTGCGTGGTCCCATGGTGTTTATGCGTACCTTTCTTTGTACAGATGAACGTGGTACCTTCAGGCATTTGGAAATTGCTGCCAAGGATGAACCAGACTTGTGGAGGTCTACAATCTTGGCTGATTTCTTTTGATTTTCCCATGATGTCAAGCAAAGAGGCACTGAGTTTGAAGGTAGGCCTTGAAATACATCCACAGGTACACCTCCAATTGACCCAAATGATGTCAATAAGCCTATCAGAAGCTTCTAAAGCCATGACGTCATTTTCTGGAATTTTCCAAGCTGTTTAAAGGCACAGTCAACTTAGTGTATGTACACTTCTGACCCACTGGAATTGTGATACAGTGAATTATAAGTGAAATAATCTGTCCGTAAACAATTGTTGGAAAAATGACTTGTGTCATGCACAAAGTAGATGTCCTAACCGACTTGCCACAACTATAGTTTGTTAACAATACATTTGTGGAGTGGTTGAAAATTGAGTTTTAATGACTCCAACCTAGGTGTAGGTAACCTTCCGACTTCAACTGTATACACTACCATTAAAAAAATAAATCCATTAAAATAACGTCAAGTTGATCAGAAATACAGTGTAGATATTGTTAATGTTGTAAATGACAATTGTAGCTGGAAACAGCTGATTTTTTATGGAATATCTACATAGTCATTCAGAGGCCCATTATCAGCAACCATCACTCCTGTTTTGCAATGGCACGTTGTGTTATCTAATCCATGTTTATCGTTTTAAAAGGCTAATTGATCATTAGAAAACCCTTTTTCAATTATGTTAGCACAGCTGAAAACTGTTGGGTCTGATTAAAGAAGCAATAAAACTGGCCTTCTTTCGACAAGTTGAATATCTGGAGCATCAGCACTTGTGGGTTCGATTACAGGCTCAAAATGACCAGAAACATAGAACTTTCTTCTGAAACTCGCCAGTCTATTCTTTTTCTGAGAAATGAAGGCTATTCCATGCGTTAAAAAAAAACAAAAAAAACTATGACATTTCTAAGTGACCCCAAACTTATGAACGGTAGTGTGTATATATATAATTAATAAGTCCAAAAATGGATGTAGCAACTACATATTGCCCCTTTAATTCTATCAAAAGTGTGAGAGTTTGAACTTTTTTTATTTAATAATCAGCGTGAATTTGATTGAGCAATAAAAGCACCACTTTTGTTCCATAGGATACGCAGTATGCTGCTGTTGTAAGAGCGCATTTTTCACTGGTTTAAAAAACAATGATTGATAGGCAGCTTAAACTTCTTGAATTCAACCATTATTGAGTTCAAATCCACATTTAGATTTGTGAACAGCCGTCCACAACAAGCACAATCTGGCACAGATAGCTAAATGAGAGAGCAGCAGTGTGATTCACATCAATGCGGTATGTAGATATCAATAATAAGTGATATCTGTATCGCCGTAGACTACACCACTGCTGTCATCCTTACCTCCAAGCGTTTATTCAAGTTCGATAATCTTTGGATGCCGACTGTGGTCGCACCATTGGAAGACACAGCTTGGACTGTGGCCTACAAAAGCCTATTCCTGCTCTTTTCCAACGATTTATCAAATCAAATCAAATCAAAGTTTATTTGTCACATGCGCCAAATACAACAGGTGTAGACCTTACAGTGAAATGCTTACTTACAGGCTCTAACCAATAGTGCAAAAAAAATAAAGACATTTGAAAATACAAGTAGCAAGGCTATATACAGACACCGGTTAGTCAGGCTTATTGAGGTAGTATGTACATGTGGGTATGGTTAAAGTGACTATGCATATATGATGAACAGAGAGTAGCAGTAGCGTAAAAAGAGGGGTTGATGGGTGGTGGGACACAATGCAGATAGCCCAGTTAGCCAATGTGCGGGAGCACTGGTTGGTCGGGCCAATTGAGGTACGAAGTACATGGATGTTAAAGTGACTATGCATATAAGATAAACAGAGAGCAGCGAGGGGGGGAGGGGGGGGGCACACAATGCAAGTAGTCTGGGTAACCATTTGGTTACCTGTTCAGGAGTCTTATGGCTTGGGGATAAAACTGTTGAGAAGCCTTTTTGTCCTAGACTTGGCACTCCGGTACCGCTTGCCATGTGGTAGTAGAGAGAACAGTCTATGACTGGGGTGGCTGGGGTCTTTGACAATTTTCAGGGCCTTCCTCTGACACCGCCTGGTGTAGAGGTCCTGGATGGCAGGCAGCTTAGCCCCAGTGATGTACTGGGCCGCACGCACTACCCTCTGAAGTGCCTTGCGGCCGAGCAATTGCCGTACCAGGCAGTGATGCAACTGGTCAGGATGATCTCGATGTTGCAGCTGTGGATACTTTTGAGGATCTCAGGACCCATGCCAAATCTTTTTAGTTTCCTGAGGGGGAATAGGCTTTGTCATGCCCTCTTCACGACTGTCTTGGTGTGTTTGGCCATTCTAATTTGTTGTTGATGTGGACACCAAGGAATTTGAAGATCTCAACCTGCTCCACTACAGCCCCGTCGATGAGAATGGGTACGTGCTCGGTGCTCCTTTTCCTGTAGTCCACAATCATCTCCTTAGTCTTGGTTACATTGAGGGATAGGTTGATATTCTGGCACCAACCGGCCAGGTCTCTGACCTCCTCCCTATAGGCTGTCTCGTCGTTGTTGGTGATCAGGCCTACCACTGTTGTGTCGTCAGCAAACTTAATGATGGTGTTGGAGTCGTGCCTGGCCATGCAGTCGTGGGTGAACAGGAAATACAGGAGGGGACTGAGCACGCACCCCTGGGGAGCTCCAGTGTTGAGGATCAGCGTGGCAGATGTGTTGCTACCTACCCTCACCACCTGGGGAGGCCCGTCAGGAAGTCCAGGATCCAGTTGCAGAGGGAGGTGTTTAGTCCCAGGTTCCTTAGCTTAGTGATGAGCTTTGAGGGTACTATGGTGTTGAACGCTGAGCTGTAGTCAATGAATAGCATTCTCACATAGGTGTTCCTTTTGTCCAGGTGGGAAAGGGCAGTGTGGAGTGCAATAGAGATTGCATCATCTGTGGATCTGTTTGGGCGGTATGCAAATTGGAGTGGGTCTAGGGTTTCTGGGATAATGGTGTTGATGTGAGCCATTACCAGCCTTTCAAAGCACTTCATGGCTACGGACGTGAGTGCTACGGGTCTGTAGTCATTTAGGCAGGTTGCCTTTGTGTTGTTGGGCACAGGGACTATGGTGGTCTGCTTGAAGCATGTTGGTATTACAGACTCAATCAGGGACATGTTGAAAATGTCAGTGAAGACACATGCCCGGAGCACACGTCCTGATAATCCGTCTGTCCCCGCAGCCTTGTGAATGTTGACCTGTTTAAGGTCTTACTCACGTCGGCTACGGAGAGCGTGATCACACAGTCGACTGGAACAGCTGATGCTCTCATGCATGCCTCAGTGTTGCTTGCCTCGAAGCGAGCATAGAAGTGATTTAGCTTGTCTGGTAGGCTCGTGTCACTGGGAAGCTCGCGGCTGTGCTTCCCTTTTGGTGTGTCATCATAGTGGTCTCTGACTTGTGGTCAGACTCGATCAGGTTGAACAAACTTAAACTTGCACAGCTTCTACCCCCATGCCATAAGACTCCTGAACAGCTAATCAAATGGCTACCCCGACAATTTGCATTGTCACCCCCCCCTCTTTTACACTACTGCTACTCTCTGTTTATTATTTAGGAATAGTCACATGTACATATTACCTCAAT
Source organism: Salmo salar (assembly GCF_965601325.2). Taxonomy (NCBI): domain Eukaryota; kingdom Metazoa; phylum Chordata; class Actinopteri; order Salmoniformes; family Salmonidae; genus Salmo; species Salmo salar. The sequence continues at coordinate 43,098,184 of NC_138315.1, forward strand.
TAACTACATTGTTGGTTAAGGGCTTGTAAATAAGCATTTCACTGTAAGGTCTACACCTGTTGTACTCAGCGCATGTAACAAATACAATTTGATTTGATTTTTCAATGCTGATTTGAACATCATTGAGAAAACAGAGAAGTGTCAAAGATCATTGTTTTGCAAACATCCTTTCTGAATTTAAAAGTAATCCTCGAAGTGATCATGTAGTTTTTCAAAAGTGTCTGTAATCTGATTACAATATTTTTGCTTATAACGTAACGGATTACATTTACCGTTTTTTGTAATCCCATGTAATCCGTTACATGTAATCCATTTCTCCCCAACCCTGCTAACACTTATGATAGATGTTGTTTACAGAGATGTCCTGGGCCTGACAAACCAGCCTATTGATATCAACTATTAGCTACAGAAATGTACCATCACAACACCAAATCCAACCATCACACGGTATTCTACTTTTTAAAGGTCCAATGCAGCCCTTTTTTATCTCAATATCCAATCATTTCTGGGTAACAATTAAGTACCTTACTGTGATAGTTTTCAATTATAACGTTAAAAAAATAAACAAAAATAGCTTCTTAGCAAAGAGCAATTTCTCAAGCAAGAATTTTACTTGGACTGTCTGGGAGTGGTCTGAGTGGGAAGGGGGAAAACAGGAAACTAACTGTTATCGGCAGAGAGGTTTGGAATTCTCTTTCTTATTGGTCTATTAACTAATTTACAGCATTGTGACATCAGCATGGAAGGCCAAAACTCCATCCCACCAAAACAGGCAGACATTTCAGCTGGTCTTTTCAAACAGCTCTTACACTAAAAGGGCATTATCATCATTGTCACAATTTCACAGTATTATTCCAACCACAGCATGGAAATAGATATAAAACACAGGAAAATCAAGTTTCTGACTGCACTCGGCCTTCAAATGGTTTTGGTGCTTGATTTGCTGTCAGTGTTCCAGACAGAAGGTTTGTATGTGTCTCTTTGTGTGCATGCGTTTGCGTGTGTGTGTGTGTGTGTGTGTGTGTGTGTGTGTGTGTGTGTGTGTGTCTGCTAACTGACAATCAGGCAGGCTGCATCATGGGTAAATCATGAGGCGTACGGGGGATGAACTGACAGAAGGCCAAAACTGAGTACAGCTCGCATTTTGCCATCTGGACATATACACGCACACACGCATGTGCACACACACACAAATACACAGTGTGCTTATAATCCTCACTCGAACTTCAATTATCCTGAACCTTTGGCAGTCTTCCACCTGTCATCGTAGCTGATGTATATCATCATAATGAACACTGATTGTCTTTTACTTATCCATCACTATACACTCTCAGTAGACAAGAAATGACGTCCATCCATGTCTGAGGATGTTGGGAGATGACGTGGAACCCGGCCACTAGGGGCAACAGTGAGCTCTGTTACCTTCAAGTAGGTTTGGGTTTTGCTAGGGCGTTGTGGACAGGGATGATGGATGGGAATAAGCATCTGTCTCTGATTCCAAAGGTTGCAATAGAAAGTTGTTTTTGATATTTTCCTTTTAAGTCTATCCCAAACCTTAACCCTTACTTTAACCATTCTGAGTTAATACTTAATATTCAGCATTTGGAATTAATGGCTTAATTTAACCCTAACCTTTAAAATGCAGAGTTAATGCCTAAGATTTACCTTAACACTTTGAAATGTTACGTTTAGAACAACTTTGAAATTTGACGTTTCAGAAACATGGATGAACATCTAATTCTGATGCTGGTAGAGTTTTAAATTGCTCAGCACAAACACACATACACTTATGGGTCTTCTTGTCGAGCAAAAGGCGACACTGTGGATGAAGGAGTTCGCTTCTGCTGCAGCGTTCGGTGTAAAATATCATGTTTTTCGGGGGTGCTTCGCACACCCACACACACTGTCCAAATACACACAACTCTCTGTCTTTCTTTCTCTCTTGAATGAACACACTCAACCACACACAAACGCACGCACACACACATTCACTCACACACACTGGTTTTGCAGAGGTGTTAGAGAGAGTTGACCTGTGCACCTATAATCACCAAAGCTCTATCTAGTGTGTTATGTAAGCTGCTGAGTGCTAGTCAGATCCTCCTACAGATGCCTCATCCACTAGTCACGACTTACATGTGGAGGCCCTCTCTCCATCCAAACTCTGTCTCTCTCCCTATCTATCCCTCTCTCTATCCACTCTTAATCTCTCTCTCTCTGTCTCTCTCTCTGTCCATATCTCTATTTCTCTCTCTTTCTATCCTTTCTCTCTCTCTCTATCCACTTTCTCTCGCTCTCTCTCTCTCTATCCATCTCTCTCTCTCTCTCTCTCTCTCTCTCTCTCAATTCAATTTAAATTCAATTTATTGGCATGGGAAAACATATTTTACATTGCCGAAACAAGTGAAGAAGATAATAAACAAAAGTATAATAAACAATACAAATTAACATTACACTGGAAAAAGTCAGCTCTCAAAAACAAGAAAAAAAGCAATAAAATGAGGGAAATATTACTTAAGTATGCCAATCTCATTTCTAGTAGTAATACAAGTACATTTATCTTAGCACAATATGCTATTTTTCTGTAAATTCCAGGGAATATAGCCTTATTTCAAGATGATTGCAATAGCATTGGATGCTAAATTTAAGCACATTTTCCTACATATTGAGAAAATAATTCTTAAATATTTTCTTTGTATCCAGACAAATGTACTTGTTTTTAGAGTAGCTGTACTGGTTTTAAGATATATTTACTAAACATATAGCCTTATTTCAAGATGATGGCACTAGCATTTGCTAAATTTAAGCACATTTTCCTACATATTCAGAAAATTATTCTTAAATCTTTTCTTTGCATCCAGACAAATTACTTTTAGTCTAGGAGCACTAGGTTTAAGATGTCTGTGTGTTCTCTGAGACTAAATATTTTTACTTGGCAAGTGAAATTTTGCTGTTCTGTTGGCAAATAATTGTAGTTATTTTAACCTGTTAGGGCTAGGGGGCAGTATTTGCACGGCTGGATAAAAAAAATGTACCCGATTTAATCTGGTTACTAATCCTACCCTGTAACTAGAATATGCATATACTTATTATATATGGATAGAAAACACTCTAAAGTTTCTAAAACTGTTTGAATGGTGTCTGTGAGTATAACAGAACTCATTTGGCAGGCAAAACCCTGAGACATTTTCTGACAGGAAGTGGATACCTGATGTGTTGTATTACCTTTAAAGAAAGAATGAATCTAATTTCTTTTCACTTCTTTATTGAGGACTCAGTATATCCAGCGGCTGATATGGGCAGAACAAAGGATTCAAAAACAACAACAACAAAGGCCATTGGTGGTCAAGGTAAAAATGAAAATGTAAGACCTATGGCAAGATAACAAACGTAACAGTGCTTTAAACCTTCTTATAATAAACAACAAACGCCCTGCCTATTTATTAAAGGTTATTGGATCTGTTCTCGGATCGGCCAATACAACCAGTTCTGTTATCGGGACCGGAAATTAAAAAATTGTATCGTGCAAACCTAGTCAGTAATGAACTTTTTCCACTCGGCCATAGCCTTTTTCTATGAAGAAGTCATGTCCCGGTCGTGGATGGCGTCTGAGAGGACTTCTATCTGCAGCACAGAGAGGAGTGTCGCAATGCACTTGGGATATGTGAGGTGAAAGGCGTAATAACATGCCATGAGATATGTCACGCTGGCATAGATGTCCTCTTTTGGGAAGGTCACCACAGGTATGGTTCCAATGGCCAGAACGCAGTTGGTTTCACAGACAATCACGACAGGGCTGAAGAGTGGTCTCTCCTGAAGAAAGGTGTTGGGGTCTTCTGCAGACTGACACAAACACAAAGAGAAAAACAAATATGACCACAAAAACAATTCACACTCTTTGTATGTTATGGTCAAGTAATATGAAAATTCTAATACATGCACACATTTCTTACCTCAAGGATGTGACGCATAGCCTCACTTGCATGTCCTAACTTCTTCGGGGGGAGCCACAGGTGATGGGAACATATCTGGTAAAGCCTTCATGATGGCGATTGAGTGCTTCACTGTTAAAAACGAAAATAGTCTAATTTTATTTACTGCAGCCAGTTATTTAAACAAACATTCATGGGATTCTCCATTGTCAACAGAGCCAGTAATTACCGTTGTCCAGCAGCGGTGCCTTCATGACCTTTTTGAACACTCCATTAAACTGTGCCTGGTTGTAAAAGGTCCCCCAGCGGGTCTTCAGTTCACGTATGAAGCGGGAGTTCCCTCGATTGAGGATCCGCTGGAGTTCACAGACAGACAGACAGACAGACAGACAGACAGACAGACAGACAGACAGACAGACAGACAGACAGACAGACAGACAGACAGACAGACAGACAGACACAGACAGACAGACAGTGTAAGACTCCGCCTGTCTATCTAGCTGGAGGCGTAGGAAGCATTAACCTGGTTACTACCAGACCGAATTCTCGCGAGCTCACTGTTTTACATTTGCCTGAAGTAGTTTACCCCCGTCCCTGCTATGGCTTCTCACGCTGCTCAGTTCCCACACCATATCTCACTTGAGATTCGGTCTGGTGTTAACCAGGCTAAGGAAGCAAAGGCTTACTTAAAATGAATACACCTGGCCTTGGTTTTGTACATCTCCTGTAGAGTTGTGTAATGTCTTGACTGGTTCTGTAGGCTCTCAGTAGTTTCTGATGCCAGAAAACGTAACAAACCCGATCAATTAACATTTAAAAATGTAGACTGCAATGAATACCAATGTTTCCGCTGGTACTACCACCCGAACCTCTCATTCCACAGGAAACACTGAAGACGAAATAGTCAAATAGTGTTTCTAGTCCCTCGTTTAGAGTAGTAGTAGAAGTAGTTGCATTTATACGAAAACAAGGGGTCGCTCCCTGCTTCTTTTTGGGGGTTGTCACATTCTGAATCCTTTTCAAAAGCTGCTTCTTCACAGATTCCTAACAAACAACACATTTGTTGTGTTATAAATCACATTAAACAAAATCAAATCCAGAAATGAAACGATACAAGCAGACACATGTTGCCCTGATTGATCTGGATGAAGCACATCCCTCCTATTTTGAGTGTCAGATGTTTGCACTTTGGCTGCCAGGTATCCAACAGTGCTGCGTTTGGAAACGTGTGGAATACCTGAGTAGTGACTTAGCCACTCAGCTCTGCCGGTTGCAGATCTGTCCCGCAGCATTGTGTAGTACTCTATGAGACGCTTCGCCATTACACTGAGTTTACGGCTGCATGGATACTGGAAGTCATCCCCTGCTGCTTTCTTAATGGAAATCATGCTTGTTACTATATTCCTGATTAATCAACAGCGAAGATCTTTGGGAAGGATATAGTCTCCTTCTTGTCCAGCATGCTGTTTTTCAAAAAAGGTGCTTCTTGATTTCTCCAACTCTGTGTCTGTGTATAAGACATACTGTGGGCTGACAAGCTGTATGGTTCTGGTGGCACCATGTTGGTCTCTTGGGTTTGGAGAGGGGTGGGGGATGGAGGGGACAGGAGGGTGGAGGAAGGGGGTTGGGAGTGGGGCTGAAATCACAGGTCCCAGAGGAGGTCTACACAGGTCTGATTCTTGACCCTGTATAAGACATACATTTATTCAATGGTAATTATAAAGGCAAAGAACACTACACTATAACAACAACCTAACAGCAAATACCAAAACAACTACATCTTTAGATACATGTACTGTAATGATGGCCAGGAAATTCTACTTTGATAACAGGAAACACTGTCTGCATGGTTAGATTAAATGTCTCCCAAATGTCAAAATCTAACATTACCTAATTTTCACCATGAGTAAGTCTCCAAATGGTTCTCCTTCTGAAGAAGTGCTCTGGCCCGGGAATCCTCCTTAGAGAGGCTGGACAGCATATCTGTGCTTATATTAGCAGCTGGAAAACACATTTAACCACATGGTAAATAGTTAAGCAATTAGTAACTAAATCATAGTGTCAGGTTGATATAGGTTATTACACATTAGCATACTGTCTTCCCTTTCCAGTTAATGCAGTAATGATTTACCAAGCTAGCTAATGTTAGCTAACAAAATTAGACTACCAGTATATCATTAACGTTGACGTTAATTAATTTAAAACAAAAGATAGTGCAAGCTAATGAAACTAACGTTAACGCTAAATTGTCGCCCATATTGAAAAATCTTAATTACGTTAATCTTTGCTTGCCTAGCTAAGATTGTAGACAATGACCTACACCATCGATAATTTAGCTTCGCCGTCTTTATTGTCAATAGAAAGGGTGCCAAAGACGGGGAAGCTAAATAATCGACGGTGTCAGTCATTAGGGCACATTTACACCTCATTAACACTATTTCTGTCAATAAAGCACTATCAATCTAACCAAAGTTCAAGTGTTTTCAACGAATGGCCGTTCGTGCAGTTATTAACTGCTAACAGTCAACATTACCTAGTTAAAATTAGCATGCTAACTTGGTTTGCCAACTTTCCAATTCAAATCAACATTAGCTAACGTTAGATTGCTAAGGAGAAAGGTAGACAGGTATAAACAAATGAACATTACCTTTTAATACTGCGGTTGATATGCGATCCATGCCCGGATATGTCTCATGCATTCCATTTTCATTCATGGTGTTGTTAGGTGACTCAAAGATTTGGACCGTCTTTGACTTTTTATTTATAGGCCTCCCTTATGTAGCTAGATATTGTGATGAACGTATGTCAGTTAAGCAATATCACACGAGAGGGAGTGCTGAATATCAGCATGGCTGTGATACGGACGTAGGTACGAGGCCGCAGGCCGAGTTCCGAAGATAATAGTATTCAGTATAACAGCAGGACCTCGAGTGTGATATTGCTTTTATACAACAGTTCTACAAGCGCAGTAAACAGTAATAAGCGACAGATTATGATTTGTTTATTTATTTCATCATTTATTTGGTTCCACAACTGGACTGGGACTGGACTGTTGCCAAGCACCACATATACATTTTCCTCCACACTAGCTTGCTACTTTGTGTAGGTCTACACGTTACCGTCCTCTCCTGACGACCATTCATCATTTAACCTCTACCTACTCAACAGCCAGTGTAATCCCGTGGAGCGTTATTCAAATACCTTAGAAATGCAAAACCTTCAATTTTTCAAAAATATGACTATTTTACACCATTTTAAAGATAAGACTCTCGTTAATCTAACCACACTGTCCGATTTCAAAAAGGCTTTACAACGAAAGCAAAACATTAGATTATGTCAGCAGAGTACCCAGCCAGAAATAATCAGACACCCATTTTTCAAGCTAGCATATAATGTCACATAAACCCAAACCACAGCTAAATGTAGCACTAACCTTTGATGATCTTCATCAGATGACAACCCTAGGACATTATGTTATACAATACATGCATGTTTTGTTCAATCAAGTTCATATTTATATCAAAAACCAGCTTTTTACATTAGCATGTGACTAGCATGTGACTAGCATTCCCACCGAACACTGCCGGTGAATTTACTAAATTACTCACGATAAATGTTCACAAAAAGCATAACAATTATTTTAAGAATTATAGATACAGAACTCCTCTATGCACTCGATATGTCCGATTTTAAAATAGCTTTTCGGTGAAAGCACATTTTGCAATATTCTCAGTAGATAGCCCGGCATCACAGGGCTAGCTATTTAGACACCCAGCAAGTTTAGCACTCATCAAAGTCAGATTTACTATAAGAAAAATGTTATTACCTTTGCTGTCTTTGTCAGAATGCACTCCCAGGACTTCTACTTCAATAACAAATGTTGGTTTGGTCCAAAATAATCCATCGTTATATCCAAACAGCGGCGTTTTGTTCGTGCGTTCAAGACACTATCTGAAAGGGTAAATAAGGGTGGCGAGCATGGCGCAATTCGTGACAAAAAAAATGTAAATATTCCATTACCGTACATCGAAGCATGTCAACCGCTGTTTAAAATCAATTTTTATGCCATTTTTCTCATAAAAAAGCAATAATATTCCGACCGGGAATCTGCGTTTAGGTAAACAGACAAAAGAAAAGAAAGCATTCGGTCGACTCGGGCACGCGCCTAAGCCCATAGTACTCTGAGCGGCCACTTGCCAAAAGCGATAAAGTGTTTCAGCCAGAGCCTGCCTCGATATCGTTCAGCTTTTTCCCGGGCTCTGAGAGCCTATGGGAGCCGTAGGAAGTGTCACGTTATTGCAAAGATCCTCAGTCTTCAATAAAAAGAGCCAAGATGAAACACTACTTCTCAGACAGGCCACTTCCTGCATGGAATCTTCTCAGGTTTTGGCCTGCCATATGAATTCTGTTATACTCACAGACACCATTCAAACGGTTTTAGAAACTTTAGAGTGTTTTCTATCCAAAGCCAATAATTATATGCATATTCTAGTTACTGGGCAGGAGTAGTAACCAGATTCAATCGGGTACGTTTTTTATCCGGCTGTGTCAATACTGCCCCCTAGCCCTAACAGGTTTTTAACTGAAATGTTATTTGTGGAAAAATGTTCATCTTTGCGGTGCAAGTTTTTTACAATCTAAGATAGATAACGATTGTTAATGTAATTAACGGTTATTAGAACACCTGTAAAGCTGAGTGATACATGTATAGTTAAATGTCCCAGTGCTGTTATACTCTACTTCAATCAAACTACTTGGTCTATTATAAATACTTGTAAACATCATTTTCAGTTCTTTCCGCCCTTTTCATCGAAAGCAGTGCAACATTTTACTTGCCTTTACTTTTAGTAACGTTCAAGATGCTTTGGCAATGTGTTATCTGCTGAGTTTTTATTACTTTTTCATTGAAACTGTTATTGAGCCATATCAATAGATTGCACAGTCGCAGCCCTGACTTCGGGTTGCTCTGTGGTATTGACGGATTCACTGAGGAATATAGTGTACAATTCCTTCTATAATCATATAAAGAGAGGTCACCTTCAACACCTACTTGAAGGCACCCGATCAGATGAACAGCCATCGGAGGAAAGCCAAGTACCACCGGAACAAGTAATGAGCTAGCTAGAATTGTTTTTTGTTTTCTGGATTTAAAAAATAATTTAATTAACGGACAATACACGGACCAAAGTCATGCTGTCCATAGGCTATTCTATAATTTTAGCTATAATGACTCTTATGGCTAAAGCTGGGTTAATGTGAAAATAATCAATGATAAATAGGAACAAAACACTTAAATAGCTCTATTGGTGAAACTAAATACAATTTGAATAATAATCTGTTTCTTTGATGTGTGGTACACAGGACAACATTCAGCCCAATCAGCTTCTAGCTAACTCCAGCATCACTGATCAGCAACTCCATACACCTGACTCAGATGAAGGGCAAAGGGGTATTGACCAACATGGAGCTGTCACAGTGCAACAAGTAAGTTACTCGGTTGGTGGCAAACTACTGAAATTGACCATATTTTTTTAAGTACTTGGATTTACTAATCGCATTCATAGTCAGTCTTCGCAACCACTTCTCCTGTCACAAACATTATACTTGTCATGAACTAGTAATGTCCAGCCTGCACATGTCAGGATACTACAATCGTGGCCAAAAGTTTAGAGAATTACACAAATATAAATTTGCACAAAGTTTGCTGCTTCAGTGTCTTTCAATATTTCTGTCAGATGTTACTATGGAATACTGAAGTATAATTACTGTCACGACATCGACGGAAGGTGGCGCCCCTCCTCGCCCGGGCGGCGCTCGGCGGTCGTTGTCGCCGGCCTACTAGCTGCCACCGATCCTCTGTTTCACTTTCTGTTGGTTAGGTCTAGGTCAGGCACGCACCTGTTTTGTATTAGTTGTTTAGTGGGGGGGGGGGGGGGGGGGGGGGGTATTTAGTCTTGCTATGTCGGCTTGTTGTTTGTGCATGATTGTTTTACGTCAGGACGATTTTCGTCTGAGGAACAGGTGTTTCCCTCTGCCTGTGGTTTTGCAGAGTTTATTGTGGGCTGCGTCCCTACATTATGTGTGGGCTGGTATTTTGGGCATTTGTTTTATGCGCCCTGCCCTACCTAGTTTTTGTACAGAGTGGATACCAATTAAACGTGTGTTCATGGATTTGTGTCTCCTGCGCTTGACTTCACCCCTCCTGCTTCCTTGAGCCACCTGACAATTACAAGCATTTCATAAGTGTCAAAGGCTTTATTGACAATTACATGAAGTTGATGCAAAGAGTCAATATTTGCATTGTTGACCCTTCTTTTTCAAGACCTCTGCAATCCGCCCTGGCATGCTGTCAATTAACTTCGGGGCCACATCCTGACTGATGGCAGCCCATTCCTGCATAATCAATGCATGGAGTTTGTCAGAATTTGTGGGTTTTTGTTTGTCCATCGGCCACTGGAGGATTGACCACAAGTTCTCAATGGGATTAAGGTCTGGGGAGTTTCCTGGCCATGGACCCAAAATATTGATGTTTTGTTTCCCGAGCCACTTAGTTATCACTTTTTCCTTTTGGGAAGGTGCTCCATCATGCAGGAAAAGGCGTTGTTCATCACCAAACTGTTCCTGGATGGTTGGGAGAAGTTGCTCTCGGAGGATGTGTTGGTACCGTTCTTTATTCATGGCTGTGTTCTTAGGCAAAATTGTGAGTGAGCCCACTTCCTTGGCTGAGAAGCAACCCTGCACATGAATGGTCTCAGGATGCTTTACTGTTGGCATGACACAGGACTGATGGTAGCGCTCAACTTGTCTTCTCCGGACAAGCTTTTTTCCGGATACCCCAAACAATTGGAAATGGGATTCATCAGAGAAAATGACTTTACCCCAGTCCTCAGCAGTCCAATCCCTATACCTTTTGCAGAATATCAGTCTGTCCCTGATGTTTTTCCTGGAGAGAGGTGGCTTCTTTGCTGCGCTTCTTGACACCAGGCCATCCTCCAAAAGTCTTCGCCTCACTGTGCGTGCAGATGCACTCACACCTGCCTGCTGCCATTCCTGAGCAAGCTCTCTACTGGTGATGCCCCGATCCCACAGTTGAATCAACTTTAGGAGACGGTCCTGGTGCTTGCTGGACTTTCTTCGGCGCCCTGAAGCCTTCTTCACAACAATTGAACCGCTCAACAATTGTAGATCATTAACCTCTGATACAGGTCCCATCTCCCTTTCATTTGAAAAAATTGTAATAAAAACTTGAAGTTCTTGATGATCCGATAAATGGTTGATTTAGGTGCAATCTTACTGGCAGAAATATCCTTGCCTGTGAAGCCCTTTTTGTGCAAAGCAATGATGACGGCACGTGTTTCCTTGCAGATAACCATGATTGACAGAGGAAGAACAATGATTCCAAGCACCACCCTCCTTTTGAAGCTTCCACTCTGTTATTCAAACTCAATCAGAATGACAGTGATCTCCAGCCTTGTCCTCGTCAACACTCACACCTGTGTTAAAGAGAGAATCACTGACATGCTGTCAGCTGGTACTTTTGTGGCAGGGCTGAAATGTAATGGAAATGTTTTTTGGGGATTCAGTTTATTTGCATTGCAAAGAAGGACTTTGCAATTCATCTGATCATTCTTCATAACATTCTGGAGTATATGCAAATTGCCATCATACAAATTGAGGCAGCAGACTTTGTGAAAATTAATATTTGTGTCATTCGTAAAACTTTTGGCCACGACTGTACATTCAATGTAAACTTTTCTTTAGGATATGACAACACATGCCACTGCTTTTGTGATAAATGCCAGAGCCTATTACCATATCTCACAGATAAGATTTTTTCTGAACAGAGCACAGCATTTGGTTAGTTACATTATGCAGAGCATTTTGTAGTGCTTCAGCGATGGTTGAGTTCATTCTTAGTGCTAGGTAGTCCACCTTACTATTGTTGATCCCTTATGTCCTTATGTTAATGAATATGTCATAAGCAAATCTGAATATCATAGGTATACATGATGGTGTGTTCCAACCTCCATGATTGATGACATCCCCACCTTTCTCTCTCTCTCTCTTTCTCTCTCTCTCTCTCTCTTTCTTTCTATCATTTTCAGAAAGGTGTGAATGACATTTTTGCTGGAGTACAGTAGTATCAATCATCACTATTGGACAACCTCAGGAAGCAGATGGAGGCAGTGCTAAAGAAGCATTCAGGAAGCACATCAGGTCAACTTGAAAAAGATGCAATGGATATATTTGACAATTTCATTCCCATTACTGGCGTTGCAACAACATTTAGACAGGACAGTGTAATTAACCTCTATGGGCTAGGTGGGACGCAAGCGTCCCACCCGTGGTGCACTCCATCAACAGCAGGTGCATTTCAAGAGCGGCAAATTTGAATCCAAATAAATGTCAAAATTCACATTTTTCAAACATACAACTATTTTACACCCTTTGAAAGATAAACATCTCCTTAATCTAACCACGTTTTACGATTTCAAAAAGGTTTTACGGCGAAAGCATAAATTTAGAGTATGTTAGGACAGTACATTTACAAGAGTTGTGTGTAATGTTTTGTCAATTCAAAGACAGGGTCACCAAAACCATAAAACCAGCTAAAATGATGCACTAACCTTTTACAATCTCCATCAGATGACACTCCTAGGACATTATGTTAGACAATGCATGCATTTTTAGTTCTATCAAGTTCATATTTATATCCAAAAACAGCGTTTTACTATGGCATTGATGTTGAGGAAATCGTTTCCCTCCAATAACCGGCAGTCAAGTCAACACCACAAATTAAATCATTAAAATTAGAAAACATTGGTAAAATATTATATTGTCATTTAAAGAATTATAGATTTACATCTCTTGAACCCAATCAACTTGCCAGATTTAAAAATAACCTTACTGGGAAATCACACTTTGCAATAATCTGAGCACTGCGCCCAGAAAAATACGCGTTGCGATACAGACTAGACGTCATGTTGGGGAGATCTAAAATCGAAAATACTATGTAAATAATCCATTACCTTTGATTCTCTTCATCAGATGTCACTTCCAGGTATCACAGGTCCATAACGAATGTAGTTTTGTTCAAAAAAGCTCATCATTTATGTCCAAAAATCTCCGTCTTGTTAGCACATGATCTAAGCCAGCCGGACTTCTCGTCATGAACGAGGGGAAAAAATATATTTATGTTCGTTCAAACATGTCAAACGTTGTATAGCATAAATCATTAGGGCCTTTTTTAACCAGAACATGAATAATATTCAAGGTGGACGAATGCATACTCTTTTATAACGTATTGGAACGAGGGTACCCAACATGAACTCGCGCGCCAGGTGTCTAATGGGCCATCATCGTTCCATGGCTCTTGTTCGGTCAGATCTCCCTCCAGAAGACTCAAAACACTTTGTAAAGGCTGGTGACATCTAGTGGAAGCAATAGGAAGTGCCAAAATATTCCTCAGCCCCTGTGTTTTTCAATGGGATAGGTTTAAAGGTAATACAACACATCAGGTGTCCACTTCCTGTCAGAAAATGTCTCAGGGTTTTGCCTGCCAAATGAGTTCTGTTATACTCACAGACACCATTCAAACAGTTTTAGAAAATTTAGGGTGTTTTCTATCCATATGTAATAAGTATATGCATATTCTAGTTACTGGGTAGGAGTGGTAACCAGATTAAATCGGGTATGTTTTTTTATCCAGCCGTGTCAATACTGCCCCCTAGCCCTAACAGGGAAGCAGTTTAGCTGTTTGAACGCAGAGGAAATTCCAATTGATCAAACCATTTGCAGGATGAAATGTGGAGGATCAAAATACTTCTTTATCAAAGACAAATTATTTCATTATGTACCATTAGTCAAAAGTCTAGAACAGTTTTTATCACACCCAAGGATTTTGTCTATGGTTGAAAAGGGACCCCAGATGTGCAGGGAAAGTTTTTTTCATGACATTGTTGACGTTGCTCTTCTAAAATCAGATTGTTCTGTACACGGCATTGCAGATTGTTCTGTACACGGATGAAACAGAGATCTGTAATCCACTAGGATCCTTTGTATCAAAAAACAAGTTGTTAATGGTGTACTACACCCTAGGAAATCTAAATCCAAAATACAGGTCTAAACTGGCTGCTATCAGGCTACTTGCCATGGCTAGATCAGCAGACCTCCGTCAATCTGGTGGAGATGTAATATTGAAGAGAATCAAGGAATTAATGGATGCATTGTACAGTGGGGTTAAAATGCAAACTATTAACGGAGAGAAAACAATATATGGTGCCGTGGTCTCTCTCTGTGGAGATACCCTGGCACAACATGAACTAGCAAGGTTCAAAGAGGGTGTGGGCTTTGCCTACAGTAAGTGCAGACACTGAGTGTTCTTTTGAGGACATGCAGACACACTTCAATGAGGATGCATATACTGAAAGGAGATTGGAGAAGCATGTCAGGGAGTGTGATGAAATAGAAAAGGCAAAGACAGACTTGCTTCGCAACAGCCTGAGAACAACATAGAAGGAGCAAGTTAGTTGAATTCCCAGTCTTTGATATCATACAACAAACTCCGCAAGACATTGTGCATGCCCCATTGCAAATCAAACGTGTTTTGAATCATCTTGTTTTGTCAGGACAGATTGATCTGGACTCAGTGAATTCTGCTATTCTTGGTTTCCCTTATTCCCCTCTAGATGTTAGAGATCGGCCATCCCCAATTTCTGTTAGTAGATTAACGTCAAGTGATGGTAAACTAAAACAGTTATCTGGGCAAATGCTTGTCCTGCTAAGGATATTGCCATTTGTTTTGGAGAGTTTGGAAGTCAATGCATATATACGACTGATAATTGAGCTAATAGATATTGTACAGATAGTATTTGCACCTGTTCTTTCCATTGTTACTGTGTCTAGGTTGAAGTTACTCATTGAAAATAATTTGAAGCATTGGAAGGAGTTTTTTCCAGACCACAATGTTACACCTAAACAGCATTATATGATACATTTGCCATCACAGATAAAGTCATTGGGTCCAATTGTTAGACATATGTGTATGCGGTTCGAGTCTAAACATTGTTTCTTTAAACAATGGGCTTCCAAGCTCAATTTAAAAAATATTTGCAAGTCTTTGATCAATCAGAAACAAATATATGCAAGCTGCCAAAATGTTGACAGTTCAATGCACCCAATTTTTTCAAATGAACGGGAGATGGGACCTGTATCAGAGGTTAATGATCTACAATATTTACGTGGAAAATTGAGGGTCTTCCTAGGTTTCAATGAAGTAAACCATGCTGTATCAGTCAAATGGCTTGTAATAAATTGTAATTAATACATAACTCAGAAGTCCATGATCTTTGCCGAAGTACTGAATGGTAATATGCCAGAATTTGGACTGGTCAAAAACATATTTCTTGTTGATTCTTGGCTTTATTGTTTGGAACATCTACCATTTCAAACTATACGCTTTGATAGAAACATCATGGCTTATCAAGTTGAGGTCCCACACCTTGCACAGGCCACTGAGTTAGTGGATGCTGAAAAGCTGGTTGATTTGACCTCTTATTACACAATTAGCAACAAGAGCCAAACTTATGTACAAGTCAAATACCATCTTGGGGATGTAATAGAATTGTACAACAATTCAAATGACTCATAGTGTGTTCCCCAGATATGAAAAGTGTACTGTCTTTGTTCTGTACTGTATTTTGTCTACAAGATTGCTGTGCTGTGTGTAAGATTGACAATAAAACAGTGAATTCCATTTGGTCATTATCTGTTCTTAATATGTGAAGAGAGGAAAAGGATAAGATGCTTGAAATAAGAAATTCTGACTTTGACAAAGCAGTTGTGTCCTTGTCAGTGTTGATCAAACAGCTTTATATTTCTGGTAATTCTAGTTTAGAGCAGAACCAGTAATACAATCTCAGTAACAAGTTATATTACCTTAAGATAATTAAGGACAAAAAAGCTTGAAACAAATGAAATGCTCTAACATAAAACCTGCCTGGTAAGAATAAATATCTTGTTAGACAAAAAACAAGCATATGTTGCCTTGATTTAAGATATTTAATCTTTATTAGATTCCAATTTCTGCAATGTAAACAATACACTCACAAATGTTCCAAAATAATGAAGACATTTCAAATGTCATACTATGTGCAAATATTAAAAAAGGGAAAATAAATAAACATAAATATGGGTTGTATTTACAATGGTCTTTGTTCTTCACTGGTTGCCCTTTTCTTGTGGCAACAGGTCACAAATCTTGCTGCTGTGATGGCACACTGTGGTATTTCACCCAGTAGATATGGGAGTTTATCAAAATGTGGTTTGTTTTCAAATTCTTTGTGGATCTGTGTAATATGAGGGAAATATGTGTATCTAATATGGTCATACATTTGGCAAGAGGCTAGGAAGTGCAGCTCAGTTTCCTCCTCATTTTGTGGAAGTGTACACATAGCCTGTCTTCTCTTGAAAGACAGGTCTGCCTATGGTGGCCTTTCTCAATAGCAAGGCTATGCTCACTGAGTGTGTACATAGTCAAAGCTTTCCTTATATCTGGATCAGTCAGAGCGGTCAGGTATTCTGCCACTGTGTACTCTCTGTTTAGGGCTAAATAGCATTCTGGTTTGCTCAGTTTTTTTGTTAATTCTTTCCAATGTGTTAAGTAATTATCCTTTTGTTTTCTCATGATTTAGTTGGGTCTAATTGTGTTGCTGTCCTGGGGCTTTGTGGAGACAGTTTGTGTTTGTGAACAGAGCCCCAGGACCAGCTTGCTTAGGGGACTCTTCTCCAGATTAATCTCTCTGTATGTGATGGCTTTATTATGGAAGGTTTGGGAATCACTTCCTTTTAGGAGGTTTTAGAATTTAACGGCTCTTTTCTGGATTGCATTATTTGGTGTTTAACGTTGTACACAGAGGATATTTTTTAGGAACTCTGCATGCAGGGTCTCACTTTGGTGTTTGTCCAATGTTGTGAATTCTTGGTTGGTGAGCGGACCCCAGACCTCACAACCATGATGGCAATGGGTTCTATAACTAGTTCAAGTATTTTTTTGCCAGATCCTAATTGGTATGTCAAATTTTGTGTTGCCTTTGATGGCATAGAAGGCCCTTCTTGCCTTGTCTCTCAGCTCGTTCAGAAAAATCTGTGCACTGGAACTGAATTACTTGTTAGTCATCGCATCCCACAGGTTATCCACAGATGCTACAGAAGACCACCCCATCATCTCTGAGACTTGAAACATTAACATCTTTAAAGATATAGATGTACTATTGTAAGATATAGATGTACTATTGTAAGATATAGATGTACTATTGTACATCTATATGTACTATTGTAAAGTGGTTGTTCCACTGGATATCATAAGGTGAATGCACCAATTTGTAAGTCGCTCTGGATAAGAGCGTCTGCTAAATGACGTAAATGTAAATGTAAATGTAAACCTCAGAACCGTGGAACCTTGGAGAGGGAGGGAGGGAGGGAGAGACTTTTGACTTTTTGTCTTTCTTTACTGAAACATTCTCATTTCATTTAAAACTCACCCCCCCCCCTTAAAAAATAAAACCCAAAATATATCCTGTAATGCATACATGTACCATACTCACCTTTCCAGCTACCACATGATACAAACCAACATCACAATACTCTAAACAATACCCACTCCTACAACTGTATATCCAAAACATCTTCGCCAGCTATACAGACAGCCCCCCCAACACAACATATCTCCTGAAACATCTCCACACTTTTTTATCATTTTATAGAACTCAAACTCAACCCAAAGGTGCGCAGAGACCATCCCATTAAACAATAATGAAGGGTCTGTTATCCCCCCACCTTTGACCCTGTTTCTGCTTGTTAGCCAAATAGATAACTTTGCCTGAGCAAACAGAAAATTCAACAAAACACATTTGGCCTTCTCCTTGCTCGAATACCTGTATCCCATTATAAACACCCCAACAGTAAAAACCACCCCCAACCTCTCACACAGACATTCCAACAGAGACATTAGTGACATTAACCTGGTGCACACAGAAAACACATGAATCACAGTTTCTTTCATTTTACAGAAAGGACACCCTTGCCCGACTCCCGGTTAAACCCGTGCCAACCAGCTGTTAGTGGCCAGGGCCCCATGTAGAACCCTCCACTGGAGGTCCCCTGACCTCTTTGGTACTGGGGGTTTGTACAGCCCCCTCCATCCAAAACCCACCATACTCTCTGCCCCACATACCCCCTGCTACTGATGTGCCCTCATTCCTGTTAGGCTCCTAATGTTCCTAACCTTAACGCAGAGGTTGTAGAGGGCTTTACCTCCCACCCCTTCAAACTCTCCCAGGCTCGGAGTGTTAAAATCTAACAAGTCCTCCAGACCCCCTTGCCAGTCTCCAGTCTCTGCTGTCACCTGCAGTGGCAGAAAACTTGGTGGCCCCTCTCCCTTTGGCTGCTCAAACATCCCCCTTACTGGCTCAGACAGTGCCTCCTGGACCTCCTCCAGGAATCTCTCCAGCAGCCTAAGAGACGTTATTCCTGTTTGTTGTGCCAAGACTTCCGGGCTTTTCCACCCCTCCTCTCCCAGCAGTCTCAAGTCACACAGCCTTTGTACACCCCCTGCCATCAGTTGCCTCTGCAGGGTGGCCGACTGGACCGATCTCAAAGGAATGGCTGGGTTGTGGAAGATAGGCTCCTCCCACACCCACAGCCCAGGCTCCACACCCCCTTCTCGTGTGTGCCTTAGCAGCTGCCAGGCCCTCAGCATTGCAGAGTAAAGATTTGAGAGACCAGCTGCCAGTCCAACCCTAATCTGCCAGCTCTCCTCAGCAGCGCGCATGCTGGTTCCCTCCAGCCAACATCAGTATGGTACAGCAGTCTCTGCACCACCTTTAGCCAGAAAGCAGCCATCCTGCTCTCCAGTTCCACCAGGCCCTGTCCTCCTTCGTGGACGGTCATGTACAACACTGCCGCCCTCAGCCAGTGATGGCCCGACCAGAAGAAGTCCACCAGCTTGCGTTGCAGGTCTGCGAGCAGACCGGCGGGGGGGGTTGAGGACAGCCAGTTTATGCCACAGGGAAGATGCCACCAGGTTTTTAATTATCAGCACCCTCCCTCTATATGACACTTGGGACAGGAGCCACCTCCGCCTGGCCAGTCTTGACACCACTGCCTGTGACAGCCCCTCCCAGTTCTTCCTGACCCACTTCTCCGAGCCCAGGTACACCCCCAACACTTTAAGCCCTTCACAACCCCACTGAAAACCCCCTGGAAGCAGAGGAGGGGCCCTATCCCCCCCATGCCCCACATAACAGAGCTTTGCTCTTGGCCCAGTTTACCTTTGCTGATGAAGCTCCCTCGTACACCTTCAGACTGGTCTCTAGTGCCTGCATATCTTGACCATCCCTGACCATCACAGAAACATCATCTGCATATGCTGACACTGCTATTCCGGTCACCATTTCCATGCCTGTCCAGCACACTCCCTGCAGTCTCCTGCGTAGCAGTCCTAAAAAAGGTTCAATGGCTAGTGTGTATAACTGCCCAGATAGTGGGCATCCTTGTCTAATGCCCCATATCACCCAGACTGGCCTACTGAGCCCCCCTCCCACCTTAACCATACAAGACGCCCCAGCATACAACAGCTTTACACATGTCAAAAAACTCTTCCCAAACCCAAACACAGACATCACAGATACTCATGGTCCACTCTATCAAAAGCCTTCTCTTGATCTAAAGAGACCAGTCCAAAGTTCACATTAGAACCTCTCGACAAGTCCAACATGTCCCTAATTAAGAACAAGTTGTCCGTGATTGAGCGTCTCGGTACACAATATGTTTGGTCCTTATGTACTATCGAGTCCAAATGGGACTTCAGTCTGTTAGAGAGGACCTTGGCAAATATCTTGTAGTCCGCACAGAGTAATGCCACAGGCCTCCAGTTCTTAAGTTCACACAAGTCCCCTTTTTTGAGGAGGAGAGTCAGAGCCGCCCGACGGCAGCTCATCAGCAACTCTCCTACCCCGACACATTCACGCAACACGCAAAAGAAGTCCTGTCCAATTATTCCCCAGAATTTTTTATAAAACTCCAATGGGAGTCCATCGACCCCCGGTGCACAACCGGGGGACATCTGGGTTACAGCCTCTGCCAGTTCATGGGACAACAGAGGAATGTCCATTTCATCCCTCTGTGCCAGAGAGAGGTTAGGGAGTCCTGCGAACAAGACCTGAGCACACAAAGGATAACACACTTCTGCCCTATACAATTCAGTATAAAACTCCACTGTCCGCTCCCACATCTCACCCACCACAGAGGTCACCCGCCCATCAGACAGCCGTAGACAATGCATACCCTTGGCTTCACTGCTCTGTCTTTCCAAACCAAAGAAGAAGGAGCTGGGAGCATCCATCTCCTTGAGCATGGAGAACCTAGCTCTTACAAGTGCTCCCTTTGCTTTAACCTGGAAAAAACTGCCCAGGTCCCTACGTAATTCAGCTAAATTAGCCTGGAGGCCTACATTGCCTTGCCCCACCATCTCTACCTCCATCTCACTAATACACCGCTCTAGTTCCCCCAATACTCTCCTAGCATCTGAGGATGAGAGAGCTGTGTACTGTTGACAGAAAAGCCGAATTTGGACTTTCCCCACATCCCACCATTGGCTCAGAGACTCATACTCCTCTCTTCGCTGCCCCCACCTTTCCCAAAAGGTCTGGAAACCTGAGCAAAAGGTGACATCTTGTAAGAGCTTTACATTGAACTTCCAATAAGATGCCTGCCGGGGCCCTGGTGAAATAGACAGCCGAGCCATGGTTATGTGATGATCCGAAAACCCCACCGGGAGAATGGTAGCGCCCAACAGCCTATTGCACCGATTCCTAGACATGTAAAAACTGTCAAGTCGGGCTGCACTCACCCTAGCCCCACAAACCTTCACCCATGTATACTGTCTTGTGTTTGGATGTTTAGTTCTCCAAACATCCACTAGGTCGAACTGATTAATGATGTCCCTTAACACTCCCACTGACACTGAATGAGGCTCCTCCCCATTTCTATCTTTCGTAAAATCCATCGTACAGTTCCAGTCCCCTCCAACCACCAGCGTCTCCTCAGGAGCTACCTGTGAGAGTTCCTGTCTAAGACTCCCAAATAGAACCCCTCTTTCTCTCCCCGTATTAGGAGCATATACATTTATAAAGACAAAACCCATGTTGTTGATTTCTCCTTTAACAACAAGGAGCCTACACACAAGGAGCCTATACACCTCCTTTGAGGAGCACATTTTTACAGACAGACCGGTGCAAAAAGGACTGCCACCCCTGCACTAAGATTTCTCCCATGGCTCAACACACTTGCCCCTTTCCACCAGAGCCCCCAATCGACTTCATTCAACACATCGCTATGTGTCTCCTGCAGAAACAACACCTGTACTTTTTTGTTTGTTTTACATATTCACCCAACACACTCCTCTTTCCCGCATCTCTGGCGCCATTTATATTGAGCGAGCCTACCCGAAGAGTCTCCATAAGAAGTGGGAGAAAAGCCAGCAGAGAAAAAGACCAATAGCAAAGCTCAAAAAGCCCCAGTGTCAGAAAGAAAATATACATCTAATCAGTGACTGAAGGTAAACCTTTACGCACTGTTGTGACCCACTTCCTCAACCTAAACCGTTTCCTGGGTGAGAGAACACCATGCCCCTCATTTTTCATAGCATGTTGTACTGATCGTACAAACTTTCTTGGATCAGAGAAAAAAGCCTCAAGATTAACTTTTTTCCCCTTGGTCTCATTCAGGAACCTTGTCAGTTCTCTCAATGTGTACTTCGACCCTTCTGCTTGACTGGCTGTCAGCTCCGGCCGGGCCCATTGAAGAGGAGTCTGAAAAAATAACCC
>NC_138315.1:43125000-43175000 GCF_965601325.2 Salmo salar
ACAAACATACAAACACACGCGCACACGCGCACACACACACACACACACACACATGGGATGTCCTATCTAATCCACATAAGATGAATGTACAGACCATATGAGTAGAATCTATGGTAAGTGTACCTTACAATAACACTCAAAGGCAATGTTATTACACGTGCAATGACAGCACACATTGCACCTCATCAATGACAGCACACATTGCACCTCATCAACGACAGCACACATTGCGCCTCATCAACGACAGCACACATTGCACCTCATCAACGAATGTTATTGCGTTTCATACAGATCATTTTGAATTAACCTACATGGTGGTTAACCAGAAGGCATGAGTGTGTACGACACATTGACCCCATGGAATGAGATGTGGACAGGGGCATCATGCACTCATTGTTTTTACAGGGGGCACAAAGTACTTGAGGATAGGGGGGTCAAGTTGGATAACAACAGCTTTTTCCCGCAATCTAGAGCCATAATCATTAAGCCTAATTCTATGTAAAAAAAAAAAAAAAAAAACATGTATATTTTTCTGCATAGATTATCCTACCCATAATTTATAAATTGTCAAGTAAGGGTGCTCTCGAGCAGCTAGATGTTCTTTATCATTCGGCCATCAGATTTGCCACCAATGCTCCTTTTATTAAAGGACACATCACTGTACTCTATACTCCTCTGTAATCTCTGTATACCCGTCGCAAGACCCACTGGTTGATGCTTATTTATAAAACCCTCTTAGGCCTCACTACCCCCTATCTGAGATATCTAATGCAGCAGCCCTCATCCTCCACATACAACACCCGTTCTGCCAGTCACATTCTGTTAAAGGTCTCTAAAGCATATACATCCCTGGGTCGCTCGTCTTTTCAGTTGGCTGCAGCTAGCGACTGGAACGAGCTGCAACAAACACTCAAACTGGACAGTTTTATCTCAATCTATTAATTCAAAGACTCAATCATGGACACTCTTACTGACAGTTGTGGCTGCTTTGCATGATGCATTGTTGTCTCTACCTTCTTGCCCTTTTTGCTGTTGTCTGTGCCCAATAATGTTTGTACCATGTTTTGTGATTCTACCATGTTGTGTTGCTACCATGGTGTTGTTACGCTGTGTTGCTACCATGCTGTGTTGTCACGTGTTGCTGCCTTGCTATGTTGTCTTAGGTCTCTCTTTATGTAGTGTTGTGATGTATCTCTTTTCGTGATGTGTGTTTTGTCCTATATTTAAATAAATAAATAAATAATCCCAGCCCCCATCCCCACAGGAGGCCTTTTGGTAGGCTGTCATTGTAAATAATAATTTGTTCTTAAATGACTTGCCTAGTTAAATAAAGGTTAAATATAAATAAAAAAATACAAATAAAAACTGGGAACCTATCTAGCTGGCTAGCTAGAGCCAACTTCATAAAATTGCTAGCTTGATCAAATTAAATCAAATCAAATCAAACTCTGTGTGTCACTCTACATTCTCTCCTCCTCCACTGATGATACTGCATGCACCAGAGTATCTAAAATCCTTCCTAGGCATCTCCTTCACCATGCACCTTGGAAGGAACCACTTACAGTGCATTCGGAAAGTATTCAGACCCCTTGACTGTTTTAAAAATTTGCTGCGTTACAGCCTTATTCTAAAAGGGATGAAATTGTTTTTTTCCCCACATAAATCTGCACACAATACACCATAATGACAAAGAAAAAATGTTTTTTATACATTTTTGCAAAAAATTTTACATGAAAAAATGAAATATCACATTTACATAAATATTCAGACCCTTTACTCAGTACTTTGTTGAAGACCATTTGGCAGCGATTACAGCCTTGAGTCTTCTTGGGTAGGATGCTACAAGCTTGGCACACCTGTATTCTCCAATTCTTGTCAGCAGATCCTCTCAAGCTCTGTCAGGTTGGAAAGGGAGCATCACTGCACAGCTATTTCCAGGTCTCTCCAGAGATGTTCGATCGGGTTCAAGTCCGGGCTCTGGCTGGGCCACTCAAGGACATTCAGAGACTTATCCTGAAGCCACTCTTGCGTTGTCTTGACTGTGTGCTTTGGGTTGTTGTCCTGTTGGAAGGTAAACCTTCGCTCTAGAGCAGGTTTTCATTAAGGATCTCTCTGTACTTCGTCCATCTTTCCCTCGATCCTGACTAGTCTCCCAGGCCCTGCCGCTGAAAAACATCCCCACAGCATGATGCTGCCACCACCATGCTTCACCGTGGTGCCAGGTTCTCACCTCTGGAGGAAAAAGAGTTCAATCTTGGTTTCATCAGACCAGAGAATCTTGTTTCTCATGGTCTGAGAGTCCTTTAGGTGCTTTTTGGCAAACTCCAAGCTGGCTGTCATGTGTCTTTTACAGAGGAGTGGGTTCCGTCTGGTCACTCTACCATAAAGGCATGATTGGTGGAGTGCTGCAAAGATGGTTGTCCTTCTGGACGGTTCTCCAATCTTGCTGGATTGAATCCCCGAGTTGACAAGGTAAAAATCTGTCGTTCTGCTCCTGAACAAGGCAGTTAACCCACTGTAGGCCGTCATTGTAAATAAGAATTTGTTCTTAACTGACTTGCCTAGTTAAATAAAGGTTCATTTGTTTTTGCTCTGACATGCACTTTCAACTGTGGGACCTTATATAGACAGGTGTGTGCCTTTCCAAATCATGTCCACAGGTGGACTCCAATCAAGTTGGATGATCAATCTAAAAACGTGTTTGATTTGTCATTACAGGGTATTGTTTGTAGATTGATGAGGATTTTTTTAATTTAAATGTTAAAATAAGTCTGTAATGTAACAAAATGTGATAATTGTGATAATTATCATAAAATGTGAAGTTTGGTAATAAATGTAACATCTGAAGAAAAAAAAAACACAATAATACTGGACAAATCTGAGGAGGTACGTGCCTTTTTGCCCCCAACTGGATGTAGAGTCAATGACGCATGGTGTTGTAATGAAGGGTTTTTGTACCTCATTAGCTTTGGAGTTTTGTACAAAATAAAATAAATATATAGCCTCAACAGCAGCACTAGCTCAGTATACAATGTAAGTATGTTTGAGAGAGGGAAGAGGAGAGAGAGGGGAGAGAGATGGAAGAGAGAGGGATACGGAGCAAGAGAAAGAGAGAATGGACAGAGAGAGGGGAGAGATCAGGGAGAGAGAGGGAAGAGGAGAGAGATGGGAGAGAGAGAGGGAAGAGGAGAGAGGGAAGAGGAGAGAGAGGGGAGAGGAAAGAGGAGAGAGGGAAGAGGAGAGAGAGGGAAGAGAGAGAGGGAAGAAGAGAGAGGGGAAAGAAAGGGAAGAGGAGAGAGAGGGGAGAGAGAGGGAAGAGGAGAGAGGAGAGAGAGGGAAGAGGAGAGAGAGGAGAGGAAGAGGAGAGAGAGGGGAGAGATAGTAGGATATGGAGAATGAGAACAAGAGGGAGAGAATGCAATAAAGAGAGAAAGAGAGACAGAAGAAGAGAGAGAAAGAAATTAACAGAGATAGAGAGAGAGAGAGAGAGAGAGAGAGAGAGAGAGAGAGAGAGAGAGAGAGAGAGAGGCGCCATCAAAAGGAACATAAAATTTGACATTCCAATCAGGATCTGGTTAAAAAATACGTGAATCAGTAATATAACCGGATGCCATTTATGGTTGTGAGGTCTGGGGTCCGCTCACCAACCAGTAATTAAAGAAATGGACAAACACCAAATTGAGACTCTGCATGCAGAATTCTGCAAAAACATCCCCAGGGTACAAAGCACAACACCAAATAATGCATGCAGAGCAGAATTAGGCTGCTATCCATTAATCCAGAAAATTCTACAACCGCCTAAAAGGAAGCGATTACCAAACCTTGCATAACAAATTCATCAACCAATAGAGAGATTAATCAAGAGAAGAGTCCCCTAAGCAAGCTGGTCCTGGGGCTCTGTTCACAAACATAAACAGACCCCACAGAGCCCCAGGACTCTCGAGTGGCACAGTGGTCTAAGACATTGCATCTCAGTGCAAAATGTGTCACTGCAGTCCCTGGTTTGAATCCAGGCTGCATCAAATCCGGCTGTGATTGGGGGTCCCATAGGGTGGCTCTCAATTGGCCCGGTTTGACTGGGGTAGGCTGTTAATATAAATAAGAATTTGTTCTTAACTGACTTGCCTAGTTAAATACAAAAAAGGACAACAACACAATTAGACCCAACCAAATCATGAGAAAATATAATTACTTGAGAAATAGGAAAGAATTTACCAAAAAACAGAGCATATTGGAATGCTATTTGGCCTTAAACAGAGAGTGCAGAATGACTGACCCAAAAATTAAGGAAAGCTTTGACTATGTACAGAGTCATTGAGCATGGTGTTGTTATTGAGAGAGGCTGTGGTAGACAGGCTTGGCTCTCAAGAGAAAACAGGCTATGTGCACACTGCCCACAAAATGAGGTGGAAACTGAGCTGCACTTCCTAACCTCCTGTCAAATGTGTGACCATATTAGAGACTCAGATTACACAGACCCACAAAGAATTCAAAAAACAAATCCAATTTGGATAAACTCCCATATCTACTTGGTGAAACAGGACATTTTGCCATCACAGCAGCAACATTTGTGACCTGTTGTCACAAGAAAAGGGCAACCTGTCACGTCCTGGCCAGTATAAGGGTTAATTGTTATTGTAGTTTGGTCAGGACGTGGCAGAGGGTATTTGTTTTATGTGGTTCAGGGTGGTGTGTTAGTTAGGAGGGCGTTTGATTTATTATTTCCGGGTTTTGAGTTATGGTCTATGTTTAAGTATTTCTATGTGTAGTCTAGTGAGTGTGTTTCTATGTTGAGTTAATTGGGGTGGACTTCCAATTGAAGGCAGCTGTTTGGTGTTGCCTTTGATTGGAAGTCCTATATTAGTTGGGTGTGTTTGTCTTGTATTTGTGGGAGATTGTTCTTGGATTGCTGTGTTGCCTTCAAGACTGTTATTTTGTCGTTCATCGTTTTGTTATTTTTGTATACGTGTTTGGTTTTTTCCTTCTTTTCCCGTAAATAAAGAAGACGAGTATACACATACCTGCTGCGTTTTGGTCCTCCATTACCGACGAAAACCGTGACACAACCAGTGAAGAACAAACACCATTGTAAATACAACCCATATTTATTTTGATTTATTTTCCCTTCTGTACTTTAACTATTTGCACATAATATGTGTGTCTTTATTGTTTTGGAACTTTTGTGAGTGTAATGTTTAATGTTAATTTTTATTGATTATTTCATTTTTGTTTATTATCTCTCCTTCTGCCCCCTATCAGGGGGAAGCTCTGTCAGGTTCGGCCTCGTATGAGGGGGAAGCCATTTAGTGACTGACCTTACTCTGTCACCTGCTGATGTCAGTGAGCCGAATCCCCATCAGTTATTCATGAAGCGATCTGAGGGGCTGGGAGGGAGAAAGGGAGGGACAAAGGAAACACAATGAGTGAGACAGTGAAGGAGACAGAGACAGAGATAAATGAGAAAGCAAGAGAAGACAAGAAAAAAAGAGAGATTGACAAATAGAAAATGAGAGAGCAAGATACCTCCTGTTCCTTTACTTTCCTATAGATTTAGAAACCCCTTGGTGATTAGGTACCTGTGTGTGCTCATGCTTGTGTGTAATGCGTATGTGCAGAGAAAACCTCTGATATCAAAGACAACAGGCTATGCTTGAGCTCATCTCTTAGAAATGTGCAGCAGGCTGACATGCAGGGAGATGTTGGGTGAGAAAGGGGCAGAGGGAATGGGGGATTTTTGGGATTAGCAAGACTTAAAGCAGGATGGGGTAATCAGTCCAGGCATGAGGGGGCATGGCGGGGGCAGGGGTGAGAGATTCCCAATTGTTTCACGGTATGTCAGGGATGGTGTGAGGGGGAAAGGTCAACATTCTCCCAAATATGCATACTTAGGGTATGTTGTCAGGTGTGTGTATGTCAAATCAAATCAAAGTTTATTTGTCACGTGCGCAGAATACAACAGGTGTAGACCTTACAGTGAAATGCTTACTTACAGGCTCTAACCAATAGTGCATAAAAGGTATTAGGTGAACAATAGGTAACTAACGAAATAAAAACAACGATAAAAAGAAAGTGAAAAACAGTAGCGAGGCTACATACAGACACCGGTCAGTCAGGCTGATTGAGGTAGTATGTACATGAATGTATAGTTAAAGTGACTATGCATATATGATGAACAGAGAGTAGCAGTAGCATAAAAGATGGGTTGGAGGGGGGCACACAAAGCAAATAGTCTGGGTAGCCATTTGATTACCTGTTCAGGAGTCTTATGGCTTGGTGGTAAAAACTGTTGAGAAGCCTTTTTGTCCTAGACTTGGCACTTCGGTACAACTTGCCATGCGGTAGTAGAGAGAACAGTCTTCCTCTGACACTGCCTGGTGTAGAGGTCCTGGATGGCAGGCAGATTACCCCAGTGATGTACTGGGCCGTACGCTCTACCCTCTGTAGTGCCTTGCGGTCGGAGGTTGAGCAATTGCCGTACCGGGCAGAGGTGCAACCAGTCAGGATGCTCTCGATGTTGCAGCTGTAGAACCTATTGAGGATCTCAGGACCCATGCAAAATCTTTTTAGTTTCCTGAGGGGGAATAGGCTTTGTCGTACCCTCTTCACGACTAGCTTGTTGGTGATGTGGACACCAATGAACTTGAAGCTCTCAACCTGCTCCACTACAGTCTTGTCGTTGAGAATGGGGGAGTGCTCGGTCCTCCTTTTCCTGTAGTTCACAATCATCTCCTTAGTCTTGGTTACGTTGAGGGATAGGTTGTTATTCTGGCACCACCCGGCCAGGTCTCTGACCTCCTCCTTATAGGCTGTCTCGTCGTTGTCGGTGATCAGGCCTACCACTGTTGTGTCGTCTGCAAACTTAATGATGGTGTTGGAGTCGTGTGTGTGTGTGTGTGTGTGTGTGTGTGTGTGTGTGTGTGTGTGTGTGTGTGTGTGTGTGTGTGTGTGTGTGTGTGTGTGTGTGTGTGTGTGTTTGTGTGTTTGTGTGTGTGTGTGTGTGTGTGTGTTTGTGTGTGTGTGGTACATACTGGGGATTCTTGGGTTTGAGAGGTACTTGCAGGAGCAGAGAACACCTGGTTGAGAGGTGAGTCACACAGGATGTTAATCATTCTGACATTTAGATATAATCAAACACTGCTTAGATTATGCCATTTAGATACATTAGAAAAACCAGACACACACACACACACACACACACACACACACACACACACACACACACACACACACACACACACACCATGTCCCCCTGTTTCGAACACCTCTCACTTTGGCTTAATTCACTGACTCACCTATAAATGAGGAGAAATAGAGACAAAAATATGAAGAAGGTGGCAGACATGACAGGACACTTAAACAAATTTAATGGAGGTGAAAACAGGCTGGAGAGGAGAGATACATGGCTGCAATCACTGGTGGCCACCATGACAGAATGACATAACTTCTATGGAAAGACTTGTCATTTAAGACATCAAGAAACCTTTTCCAGTGAAAGCAACTGTCTGAGAATGAGTTTCAGTTATTGACTGATTCGGAGTGTGAAAGCGAGTGAATGTCGACCGTTTGAATGGAGCTTCTGTGGTTTGCTTGGTTTCTCTGAAAGTGTGTGTGCTTGTGTGTAAGTATACTTTATAAGGTCAGTGTTGATGTCACTATGATTCCCCCTAATGAAAGTTTTGATGTCTTCCTGAAACAGGACGGTCCTTAATGTCATCATATTGTCATCTCTCAGGGAAACAACCAATTTATATCCAAGTGCCTTCAGAAAGTCTTCACACCCCTTGACTTTTTCCACATTCTGAATTTAAAATGGAATTACATTGAGATTACAGTTTTTTACAATCACTTTGGCACTAATTTCAGAACCTTGTGGGCATTTTTCAAAACTCTAGACAAAACTCAAAACGGTCATCACTTGTAACACAGGCTGTCCAATGTTCAAAACATTGCATTGTGCATTCATATCTTTAAAGAAACCTTGCACTTGCAGAATCATTGGTTCAAATAACTAATTTATCATGAAATACCACAGGAACATTAATGTAGATCACCCAAAGACAAGATATCAATAGTTTCACTGTGTAGTTGTTCGTACAATCATTAAATATTATAGTACAAAATATGTGATACATGTTTCATTATGGTACTACACACAAATGCATCACTGTAAAAGGACTAGTAGAGAGAATACTACAGACACAGTGGAATCATTGAACAACATCTGAAATGTATTGATGAAATACAATAAAATGAAAACATAGGTTTCTTTGAATCAAAGCAAACATAGTTAACATGAACATAATTAGCATAATTAGCTAAGAATCTTCGGGCATGGCGAATCCAGGCCTGACACTGGTCTGCCGTGATGTTACTGCATGCGTCATCCATGGCCTGGAGAAGGGTGGCTTGTTCGTGAGGGCGCCTATCATATACCTTCCACCTCCATGTGGAGAAAAAATTCGCAATCGGGTCAAGAAAAGGAGAGTATGGGGGTAAGTTATTAAAATGGAGCTGGAAGAAATGGCAGCAGTTTTACGGGCGCCCAACCAATGCTATTATGTGTTTTTTTCACGTTATTTGTAACTTATTTTGTACATAATGTTTCTGCAACGTATCATACGGCAGAAAAGACCTACTGGATATCAGGACAGCGATCACTCACCTCGGATTAGACAAAGATTTTTTCTTCAACAAGCAAGACGCACAAGACATTCTCCAAACACCCGACAGGGTCTGTGGGCGGTCTGTGCATATTTGTTGCAAGTTCAAATCCTCGAGCTGACAAGGTATAAATCTGTTCCTAGGCTGTTATCTGTTCCAATGTTCCTAGGCTGTCATTGAAAATAAGAATTTGACTTGCCTAGTTAAATAAAGGTAAAATAAAAAAAGTGGAGTATATTGTTATAAATTGCAGGCCACACTACTTGCTGAGAGATTTTTTAGCTATACTTTTCGTGGCTGTTTATTTACCACCACAGACAGATGCTGGCACTAAGACCGCACTCAGTCAGCTGTATAAGGAAATAAGCAAAAGGAAACCACTCACCCAGAGGCGGTGCTCCTAGTGGCCAGAGACTTTAATGCAGGGAAACTTAAATCAGTTCTACCAAATTTCCATCATCATGTTAAATGTGCAACCAGAGGGAAAAAATTCTAGATCACCTGTACTCCACACACAGAGACGCTTACAAAGCTTTCCCTTGCCCTCCATTTGGTAAATCCGAACACAACTCTATCCTCCTGATTCCTGCTTACAAGCAAAAATTAAAGCAGGAAGCACCAGTGACTCGGTTTATAAAAAAAGTGGTCAGATGAAGCAGACGCTAAACTACAGGACTGTTGTACTATCACAGACTGGAACATGTTCCGGGATTTTTCCAATGGCATTGAGGAGTACACCACATCAGTCACTGGCTTTATCAATAAGTGCATCGAGGACGTCCCCACCACAGTGACTGTACATACATACCCCAACCAGAAGCCATGGATTACAGGCAACATTCACACTGAGCTAAAGGGTAGAGCTGCGGCGAATCTGGTCTGTAATAGGAGTGTGGTTTTTCACACATAGCTCGGCTATTAGACTATTCTTTAGTAAAGGTTGAAAAGCCTATTGTTCAGCTATTAGCACCTCACCCCAATTTGCAACAAATTGTTGTTACTCCCATCTCGTTCCTCGCCCTCTTCCACACGTCATTCTCCACCTGAGTGGCTCGCTTGTGGGCGTGCTGGTAGGATATGGCAGCACCTTCGGTTGTGCGTCAAGAATTCTGCATAGCAAGTTTGTATGAAGGTCTGGCTATTCACAAGCAAATTGTTATATGCTATGGAGGTACATTTGTGTCTTTTTGTCAAGAGCAAAAGTTATTTTCAGTAAAAAATAATTGTTCTGAAAGCAAAAACGAGGCTTCAAAGTAAAAAACAATTTTTGCAATCAAATATTTTGTGATATAGTGCTAAACTTTGTACATTTTATTCCCCAAAAATATTTAGAGAACAAAAAATGTATTTGTAAATAAAACTTCACTGTCAACCACCCTCCAGTTTGGCCATTTTTTGAGAGTCAGTTTGGCTACAACCAATACTGTTCAGCCTTTCTTTCCGACATAAAGGAAGTCATAGCGGACACTTACGAAGAAGGACTGTGTGATGATGGCATCTCAGGGTAAGCAGCACTGGGCATTCTTCCATCCAACTTGTATATAGCTAGTAGGTAGCTCCTACTATTCAGTGTCAGCTCATAACATTCTACTATATTACATACATTTGAAGTAGGGAAGTTTACATACACCTAAGCCAAATATATTTAAACTTAGTTTTTCACAACTCCTGACATTTAATCCTAGTAAGAATTCCCTGTCTTAAGTCAGTTAGGATCACCACTTTATTTTAAGAATGTGAAATGTCAGAATAATAGTAGAGAGCATGATTTATTTCAGCTTTTATTCCTTTCTTCACATTCCCAGTGGGTCAGAAGTTTACATACATTCAATTAGTATTTGGTAGCATTGCCTTTAAATTGTTTAACTTGGGTCAAACATTTCAGGTAGCCTTCCACAAGCTTCCCACAATAAGTTGGGTGAATTTTGTCCCATTCCTCCTGACACAGCTGGTGTAACTGGAGGTTTGAAGGCCTAATTGCTCGGACAAGCTTTTTCAGTTCTGCCCAAAAATGTTCAATGGGATTGAGGTCAGGGCTTTGTGATGGCCACTCCAATACTTTGACTTCGTTGTCCTTAAGCCATTTTGCCACAACTTTGGAAGTATGCTTGGGGTCATTGCCCATTTGGAAGACCCATTTGCAACTAATCTTTAACTTCCTGACTCATGTCTTGGGAGGCTGCTTCAATATATCCACATCATTTTCCTCCCTCATGATGGCATCTATTTTGTGAAGTTTTTAATTATTTATTTTTATTTCACCTTTATTTAACCAGGTAGGCTAGTTGAGAACAAGTTCTCATTTACATCTGCGACCTGGCCAAGATAAAGCAAAGCAGTTCGACACATACAACAACACAGAGTTACACATGGAATAAACAAACATACAGTAAATTATACAGTAGAAAAAGTCTATATACAGTGTGTGCAAATGAGGTAGGAACTGGGAGGTTAGGCAATAAATAGGCCATGGTGCCGAAGTAATTACAATATAGCAATTAAATACTGGAATGGTAGATGTGCAGAAGATGAATGTGCAAGTAGAGATACTGGTGTATAAAGGAGCAAGATAAATAAATAAATACAGTATGGGGATGAGGTAGTTAGATGGGCTATTTACAGATGGGCTATGTACAGGTGCAGTGATCTGCGAGCTGCTCTTAAGCACAGCTGGTGCTTAAAGCTAGTGAGGGAGATGTGAGTCTCCAGCTTCAGTGATTTTTGCAGTTCGTTAGAGTCATTGGCAGCAGAGCACTGTAAGGAAAGACGGCCAAAGGAAGAATTGGCTTTGGGGGTGACCAGTGGAGCGCCTGCTACAGGTGGGTGCTGCTATGGTGACCAGTGAGCTGAGATAATGTGGGGCTTTACCTAGCAGAGACTTGTAGATGACCTGGAGCCAGTGGCGGCGAGTGAGCTGAGATAAGGTGGGGCTTTACCTAGCAGAGACTTGTAGATGACCTGGAGCCAAGTTTGGCGGCAAGTATGAAGCGAGGGCCATCCAAAGAGAGCATACAGGTCGCAGTGGTGGGTAGTATATGGGGCTTTGGTGACAAAACGGATGGCACTGTGATAGACTGCATCCAATTTGTTGAGTAGAGTGTGGGAGGCTATTTTGCAAATGACATCGCCAAAGTCGAGCATCAGTAGGATGGTCAGTTTTACGAGGGTATGTTTGGCAGCATGAGTGAAGGATGCTTTGTTGCGAAATAGGAAGCCGATTCTAGATTTCATTTTGGATTGGAGATGCTTAATGTGAGTCTGGAAGGAGAGTTTACAGTCTAACCAGACACCTAGGTATTTGTAGTTGTCCACATATTCTAAGTCAGAACCATCCAGAGTAGTGATGCTGGACGGGTGGGCAGGTGCGGGCAGCGATCGGTTGAGTAGCATGCATTTAGTTTTACTTGCATTTAACAGCAGTTGGAGGCCACGGAAGGAGAGTTGTATGGCATTGAAGCTCATCTGGAGGTTAGTTAACCTGTTAGGGCTAGGGGGCAGTATTTGCACGGCTGGATAAAAAAATGTACCCGATTTAATCTGGTTACTAATCCTACCCAGTAACTAGAATATGCATATACTTATTATATATGGATAGAAAACACCCTAAAGTTTCTAAAACTGTTTGAATGGTGTCTGTGAGTATAACAGAACTCATTAGGCAGGCAAAAACCTGAGACATTTTATGACAGGAAGTGGACACCTGATGTGTTGTAATACCTTTAAACCTATGCCATTGAAAAACACAGGGGCTGAGGAATATTTTGGCACTTCCTATTGCTTCCACTAGATGTCACCAGCCTTTACAAAGTGTTTTGAGTCTTCTGGAGGGAGATCTGACCGAACAAGAGCCATGGAACGATGATGGCCCATTAGACACCTGGCGCGCGAGTTCATGTTGGGTACCCTCGTTCCAATACGTTATAAAAGAGAATGCATTTGTCCACCTTGAATATTATTCATGTTCTGGTTAAAAAAGGCCCTAATGATTTATGCTATACAACGTTTGACATGTTTGAACGAACGTAAATATATTTTTTCCCCTCGTTCATGAAGTGAAGTCCGGCGGGCTTAGATCATGTGCTAACAAGACGGAGATTTTTGGACATAAATGATGAGCTTTTTTGAACAAAACTACATTCGTTATGGACCTGTGATACCTGGAAGTGACATCTGATGAAGAGAATCAAAGGTAATGGATTATTTACATAGTATTTTCGATTTTAGATCTCCCCAACATGGCGGCTAGTCTGTATCGCAACGCGTATTTTTCTGGGCGCAGTGCTCAGATTATTGCAAAGTGTGATTTCCCAGTAAGGTTATTTTTAAATCTGGCAAGTTGATTGCGTTCAAGAGATGTAAATCTATAATTCTTTAAATGACAATATAATATTTTACCAATGTTTTCAAATTTTAATTATTTAATTTGTGGTGCTGACTTGAATGCCGGTTATTGGAGGGAAACGATTTCCTGAACATCAACGCCACAGTAAAACGCTGTTTTTGGATATAAATATGAACTTGATAGAACTAAAAATGCATGCATTGTCTAACACAATGTCCTAGGAGTGTCATCTGTTGGAGATTGTAAAAGGTTAGTGCATAATTTTAGCTGATTTTATGGTTTTGGTGACGCCTGTCTTTGAATTGGCACAACATTACACACAACTCTTGTAAATGTACTGTCCTAACATACTCTAAATTTATGCTTTCGCCGTAAAACCTTTTTGAAATCGTAAAACGTGGTTAGATTAAGGAGATGTTTATCTTTCAAAGGGTGTAAAATAGTTGTATGTTTGAAAAATTTGAATTTTGACATTTATTTGGATTCAAATTTGCCGCTCTTGAAATGCACCTGCTGTTGATGGAGTGCACCACGGGTGGGACGCTTGCGTCCCACCTAGCCCATAGAGGTTAACACAGTGTCCACAGAAGGGCCAGAGGTATACAGAAGTATACAGAAGTGCACGAGTTCCTCCTGCAGCAAAGCACCCCCACAACATGATACTGCCACCCCTCTTCTTCACGGTTGGGATGGTGTTCTTCGGCTTGCAAGCATAATCATTACGGCCAAACAGTTATATTTTTGTTTCATCAGACCAGAGGACATTTCTCCAAAAAGTACAATCTTTGTCCCCAAGTGCAGTTACAAACCGTAGTCTGGCTTTTTTATGGCGGTTTTGGAGCAGTGGCTTCTTCCTTGCTGAGCGGCCTTTCAGGTTACGTCAATATAGGACTCATTTTACTGTGGCTGTAGATACTTTTGTACGTGTTTCCTCCAGCAGCTTCACAAGGTGCTTTGCAGTTGTTCTGGGTTTGATTTGCACTTTTCACAACAAAGTACGTTCATCTCTAGGAGACAGAAAACGTCTCCTTCCTGAGTGGTCTGACGGCTGCGTGGTCCCATGGTGTTTATACTTGCATACGTTTGTTTGTACAGATGAACGTGGTACCTTCAGGCGTTTGGAAATTGCTCCCAAGGATGAACCAGACTTGTGGATATCTACTTTTTTTTCTGAGGTCTTGGCAGGTTTCTTTTGATTTTCCCATGATGTCAAGCAAAGAGGCACTGAGTTTGAAGGTAGGCCTTGAAATACATCCACAGGTACACCTACAATTGACTAAAATTATGTCAATTAGCCTATCAGAACCTTTTAAATCCATGACATAATTTTCTGGAATTTTCCAAGCTGTTTAAAGGCACAGTCATCTTAGTGTATGTAAACTTCTGACCCACTGGAATTGTGATACTGTGAATTATAAGTGAAATAATCTGTCTGTAAACAATTGTTAGAAAAATGACTTGTGTCATGCACAAAGTAGATGTCCTAACCGACTTGCCAAAACCATGGTTTGTTAACAAGAAATTTGTGGAGTGGTTGAAAACGAGTTTTAATGACTCCATCCTAACTGTATGTAAACTTCTGACTTCCACTGTACATACAGACATACAATAGATTGATAAATCATGCAATTATTATTCTCAAGCTAACCAAAAGCGTTTAGCTACGAATGCCTGTTTTCAACATTTTCTGTTGAATTCATCTAACTTTCTTTCATGGCAACTCATAAGCAGGCCATGTCCTGTTTGTTTCCTAGTTGATATATAATCATATTTCATGACAGTGTAACAGTTAGCTGTTTTTACAGAAGGATGAAAGAACACAATATGTCTTTCAGGGAATGCTATTCTCATATGTCAGATGAAGAGTTAGACCAGAAAGTCAGGTACCATTAAGGCAAGGGTGCCCCATGCGGGCTTTAGAATGGTAAAAGGAAGTCTCCAAGCAATGTGCCATCGTGTACAATGGCAAAGAGTTAGGGAGTCTTTGCAGCATGTAGATGGTGCAGGTATCATTGCCAGAATGATCCAGCTTCGTTGCATTGCTCAGCAAAGATACTCTGTTCCTGCTCCCCTGTCTCTCGTCCAAATTTTCAATGATGTATTGGAGTTGTTCTTCATCAACTGGTAGTACTTAAATAATGAAGCTGGTTAAACATTTCACTTTTAATGCCAATGCTTTCTTTCAAGATACAACGTTGTCATCTTTGGCGGTATAGATGGATTTTCAAGGAAGGTAAGTATGTTATTTTGTGTGCATATTGCATATTTCCCATCACCTAATGAGCAACCACAGTACCAGTCTGCTGTTGAGCGTAGACTACATCTTGTGTAGATGTTCTATCTGGACACTGCGGCCAATAACAAATCAGCATCTGCTTTTGGATACTTTATGGATGGAGTCGGCAGAAATGGATGGCCTTCAAGGTAAATATTGATATAGTAGAATGAAAAAAAGATTTATTTGTATTATGCATATTGTAACATCTTGTGAGGAGTTACTTTCTGTATAAAAACCCTTGACATCTTCCTCATCAAACCTCCTAAGATTGCTTTCTGTGCTGTATTGATGTGTCCTGAAAATGACTGCTGCTTTAGATTGAATGGTCATATCTCAGTTATTGTTTCATATCTACAAAAAATAAGCTATTTTCTATACTTTCATAGTGCGAGCTGATCAAGGGGTCGGAAATGTAGATATTGCCAGATGTATGTTCAGTGTCCGAGGAACAGGCCGTGGAAGCTTTATTGCTGGCAAAAGTATCCATAACCAGAAGTAATTAAACTGTTCTGTTATTTTTCTCTCTTCTTTTCTGCCTGTCTTGTTGTACATGGAACCTGTCTCACATGCATTAATTAAAAAACCCTTAAGATGTCAGCTGCTCATTTTCAGATTTACACCACATAAACACTCAGTCATTTTCACTGGACTATCAAGCCCCTGTTTCTGCCAATTCATGATTTCCCTGTTGGTTAGCCTTGCAATAACCAAGTGGTGAGACACATAGCCTTCTATATTTAAATGTTTCAGGTACACTCAGATAAGTGTCTGTGTCACATACAGTCAGTAACCACTCACAGAGGGACACACAATTTGCATTTCAATAACTGCGGACCCACCTCAGTGCTCACTATTCATGGAGGAAGCCCACAGGAACACAGAGATTAGGTCACCCCCCCCCCACAGAACCTTTTCTTTCTCTTTGTTAGAGTGGAACACTTATGGAGAGATGTTTGGAGTGCTGTGACATGTCAGTACTACAACTTGCTGCACAGTTTGGAGGAAGAAGGCTACCTTGACCTGTCAAATTCTATCCACCACTTCTGTGTGGGATAAATGAAATGTTCCTACCTGACCCTGGACAACACTCTGTCGTTCTCCACTAACATCAAGGCGGTGACCCGATCCTGTAGGTTCATGCTCTACAACATTCGCAGAGTACGACCCTGCCTCACACAGGAAGCGGCGCAGGTCCTAATCCAGGCACTTGTCATCTCCCGTCTGGATTACTGCAACTCGCTGTTGGCTGGGCTCCCTGCCTGTGCCATTAAACCCCTACAACTCATCCAGAACGCCGCAGCCCGTCTGGTGTTCAACCTTCCCAAGTTCTCTCACGTCACCCCGCTCCTACACTCTCTCCACTGGCTTCCAGTTGAAGCTCGCATCCGCTACAAGACCATGGTGCTTGCCTACGGAGCCGTGAGGGGAACGGCACCTCCGTACCTTCAGGCTCTGATCAGTCCCTACACCCAAACGAGGGCACTGCGCTCATCCACCGCTGGCCTGCTGGCCCCCCAACCTCTGAGGAAGCACAGTTCCCGCTCAGCCCAGTCAAAACTGTTCGCTGCTCTGGAACCCCTATGGTGAAACAAGCTCCCTCATGACGCCAGGACAGCGGAGTCAATCACCACCTTCCGGAGACACCTGAAACCCCACCTCTT
The DNA here is from genome assembly GCF_965601325.2 of Salmo salar. Classification (NCBI taxonomy): domain Eukaryota; kingdom Metazoa; phylum Chordata; class Actinopteri; order Salmoniformes; family Salmonidae; genus Salmo; species Salmo salar. The sequence continues at coordinate 43,141,943 of NC_138315.1, forward strand.
TAAGGAATACCTAGGATAGGATAAAGTAATCCTTCTAACCCCCCCCCCCTAAAAGATTTAGATGCACTATTGTAAAGTGGCTGTTCCAATGGATATCATAAGGTGACTGCACCAATTTGTAAGTCGCTCTGGATAAGAGCGTCTGCTAAATGACTTAAATGTTAAATGTAAATGTACCTCGTCTGCAGGCAGATCTGCAGTATTTCACAGAGAGTTGGAATATTCACCCTTTCAGTACAGAGACAAAATTGACACCTCACCAGCTATGGCATATCGGAATGCTCCAAACACCTGTGTCTGAGCCAGACTATGCAGAGGTATGTGTCTGTGTAGTATGTGAATGGCTTGACAGATCTTCCTTTGAATTTATCGTCACTAATTCAGATTTGTTTCTTTTGAGCATTCCAGAATCAGCAAGTGGAGGACCTGCTTTATCAGGAGGAAAATCTGGATTCTGGAAACACTGACAATGGGGTCATTGTTCCTGACATCCCATGCCACCTGTCTACTGAGAATCTTGCTGTGCTGTAACGTCAAGTGAACTCTACCACTGACTCCTGATCTTTTGGGCAGGACATATACAGTTGAAGTCAGAAGTTTACATACACCTTGGCCAAATACATTTAAACTCAGTTTTTCACAATTCCTGACATTTAAACCAAGTATAAATTCCCTGCCTAGGTCAGTTAGGAACACCACTATATTTTAAAAATGTGAAATGTCAGAATAATAGTAGAGAGGATGATTTATTTCAGCTTTTATTTCTTTCATCACATTCCCAGTGGGTCAGAAGTTTACATACACTCAATTAGTATTTCTTAGCATTGCCTTTAAATTGTTTAACTTGTGTCAAACGTTTTGGGTAGCCTTCCACAAGCTTCCCACAATAAGTTGGGTGAATTTTGGTCCATTCCTCAGGTTTGTAGGCCTCCTTGTTCACACACGCTTTTTCAGTTCTGCCCACAATTTTTCTATGGGATTGAGGTGAGGGCTTTGTGATGGCCACTCCAACACCTTGCATTTGTTGTCCTTAAGACACTTTGCCACAACTTTGGAAGTATGCTTGGGGTTATTGCGACCAAGATTTAACTTCCTGACTGATGTCTTGAGATGTTGCTTCACTATATCCACATAATTTTCCTCCCCCATGATGCCATCTATTTTGTGAAGTGCACCAGTCCCTCCTGCAGCAAAGCACCCCCACAAAATGATGCTGCCACCCCCGTGCTTCACCGTTGGGATGGTGTTCTTCGCCTTGCAAACGTCTCCCTTTTTCCTCCAAACATAACGATGGTCATTATGGCCAAACAGTTCTATTTTTGTTTCATCAGACCAAAGGACATTTCTCCAAAAAGTACGATCTTTGTCCCCATGTGCAGTTGCAAACCGTAGTTTTTTATGGCGGTTTTGGAGCAGTGGCTTCTTCCTTGCTGAGCGGCTTTTCTGGTTATGTCGATATAGGACTCGTTTTACTGTGGATATAGATACGTTTGAACCTGTTACCTCCAGCATCTTCACAAGGTCCTTTGCTGTTGTTCATCTCTAGGAAACAAAACACGTCTCCTTCCTAAGCGGTCTGATGGCTGCGTGGTCCCATGGTGTTTATACTTGCCTACATTTGTTTGTACAGATGAACATGGTACCTTCAGGTGTTTGGAAATTGCTCTCAACGATGAACCAGACTTGTGGAGGTCTCCAATTTTTTTCTGAGGTCTTGGCTGATTTATTTAGATTTTCCAATTATGTCAAGCAAAGAGGCACTGAGTTTGAAGGTAGGCTTTGAAATACATCCACAGGTACACATCCAATTGACTCAAATGATGTCAATAAGCCTATTAGAAGCTTCTAAAGCCATGACAGAATCTTCTGGAATTTTCCAAGCTGTTTAAAGGCACAGTCAACTTAGTGTACGTAAACTTCTGATCCACTGGAATTGTGATACAGTGAATTATAAGTGAAATAATCTGTCTGTAAACAATTGTTGGAAAAATTACTTGTGTCATGCACAAAGTAGATGTCCTAACCAACTTGCCAAAACTATAGTTTGTTAAAAAGAAATTTGTGGAGTGGTTGAAAACGGGTTTTAATGACTCCAATATTATTGTATGTAAACTTCCGTCTTCCACTGTACATGCATGCTCTTTGATTAGTTATGAGTCTCAATCCTTTTTATGTGCAGTCCTCCCACACTATGTAGGATATTGTTTTAGCCCCAGTGCCACTCTTGATAATGGCAAAAATGTGTATTTTTTGGAGGAGGGCCAGCTGTCAAAGTGAGAGAGTAGGCTATTCTGGATAGAGCAGGTACTTTTGTGTAGTCTATTTCTAGTGAGGTTTTCTGTCCTCAGATACAGTGAGCTGTGAAAGCCTGTCTGCAGATTAACGAGAGTCTTGTCTTTAAAATGGTGTAAAATAGTCATATGTTTGAAAAATTGCATTTTTGAGGTATTTGAATATTGGGATTACACTGGCTGTTGAGTAGCAAGCGTCCCACCTAGCCCATAGAGGTTAAGATGTCCTAATGAAAAGCAACGGTTTTCAGTCCTGGTCCTGGGGACTCAAAGGGGTGCACATTTTTGTTTGTTTCCTTAGCACTACACAGCTGATTCAAGGGATCAAGTCATCATCAAGCTTCAAGTGGTATTTATGTATTCATTTGTGACGCCATCCTTGATATGATCCTGCTATTGTCACATGCTACACATGCACATGTATCTATCGATCCAATGTTATCATGATTTGTTATAAGGGATTTTACACTTATATTATACAGGAAGTATTATTAAAGAGATGCTTTACATTGAAATACAGATAAAGATTTAGTAGTCCCAGAGTTAATGATCCGTCAGTTTTGCATTTTACCTCCTGATGATTATGATGACTGTTAGAATAAAAAAACAAAGCTAAATCATGCTCTTTCTCTCTCTATCCATCTATCTCTCGTCTGCAGGCATGTTTTGATGTGAGGGAGGAAGCCAGTCCCGTCATCGTTACCTCAACCGCTCTTAAAATAACCTTCGGGCCGACTGGGAGCCCAAGGCTGGTTAGGAGACACCGTTAGAGATACTATGTAATTGTGATGAACTGAGAGAATATTAGGTTAGCACTGAAATTCATTATTAATCATATGCTGACTTCCCTGCTCCTCTGTTATACCTCTTTTGTTTTCTGTCTTCTACACCTCTCCCTCCACCTCCTCTTTCTTCCTCTTTTTTTATAATGCACACAATATGTGCATTGAAGTACAGATTGAACTTGTATTTATAATATAATATCACAATTATAATATTTATAATGCCTGTATTATGTATTTATAACACATTGATAATGAACTTTCAATAAAGCGTTTCATATTCTCCACTGGTTGAAATTAAGTAACTCATTGGAATACTACACCTATCCCGTGTCCTCAGATTAATGCAGATGAAGTGAGTTTGATATGCATAGGAAGTGTTGTGAACTGTTTTTTTTCTGTATATATGAATTACAAATCAGCCTTTCCTTAAATCATGTTTCTAGTCTATTGCATAATTACAATGTGTAATCATTGATGTCCCAGGAGTGGTAATCACTGTTGAAGTGTATAATTGTAATACATACATGCAGACACAGCATCGTTCAAAGAATGGAGTTTGATACACCTGGTGTTGGATATGACTGAAAAAGAATGTCTCACAGAGATTCATACCTGAACCGCACCTTTATTTTCCAAGGAAGAGTACATGATCAGTGAATATATTCAATGTACAGGATACAATGTGGGGATCTCATGCGTGGTAATAACCCAATACATGTATATAGGACTTGCATACTTGGCACAATAAAGTTATTATATTCAACTCAATCCATTGGTTTCATTAATGCCATTCAGACTTGAAGTCAATACAACAACTATGATAGCTGAGGTTCATAGATAGGTTCTGAACTGATATTCATACATAAATGATTAGTAATGTTTTGAGCTAGTCTGTCTATTTTATAGATATGTCCATTTTATATATGAATAAAAAAAATCGATGGGCCTAATAGTAAAGACATTAAGGTTGTCTTTCATGGAAGCCTCTCCAACATAATCCAGGTAGAACCAGGAATTCCCCAAGGTAGCTGTCTAGGCCCTTTACTTTTTTCAATATTCACTAATGACATGCCACTGGCCTTGAGTAAAGCCAGTGTGTCTATGTATGCGGATGACTCAACACTATACACATCAGCTACTACAGCGAGTGATATCACTGCAACACTTAACAAAGAGTTGCAGTTAGTGTTCAGGTGACTAAACTGCTTGGAGTAACCCTGGATTGTAAACTGTCATGGTCAAAACATATTGATACAACAGCAGCTAAGATGGGGAGAAGTCTATCCATAGTAAAGCACTGCTCTGCCTTTTTAACAACACTATCAACAAGGCAGGTCCTACAGGCTTTAGTTTTGTCACACCTGGACTACTGTTCAGTTGTGAAGTCAGGTGTCACAAAGAGGGACCTCTGAAAATTACAATTGGCTCAGAACAGGGCAGCACGGCTGGCCCTTAAATGTACACAGAGAGCTAACATTAATAATATGCATGTCAATCTCTTATAGCTCAAAGTGGAAGAGAGACTGACTTAATCACTACTTGTTTTTGTGAGAAGTGTTGACAATCTGAATGCACCGAGGTGTCTGTTTAAACTACTAGCACAGCTCGGACACCCCACCAAAGGTCTCTTCACAATCTCCAAGTCAAGAACAGACTACGGGAGACGCCTAGAGCTACTACATAGAGCCATGGCTACATGAAACTCTATTCCACTTCAGGTAACTGATGCAAGCAGTAGAATCAGATTTATTTTTAAATATAAAAATATACCTTATGGAACATCGGGGACTGTGAAGAGACACACACACAGTCACAGACACACATAAACATGATAAGACACGCACTCTACACACATGTATACATGGATGTTGTATTGTAAATATGTGATAGTGGAGTAGTGGCCTGAGGGAACACACTAAATGTATTGGGTTAAGTGTTATGAAATGTAATGTCATGTTGTGTTATATTTTAAATTGTATATAACTGCCTTAATGTTGCAGGACCGCAGGAAGAGTAGCTGATAATGGGGATCCTTTACAAATACATGTATAACCTTTAAATGTGGCATGAACACAACCAGTCATGATATTGTCATCTTAATAACCAGGTTTCCATCCAACCTTTTTATGCGAGTAAAGTACGTTGAATAAAACATGTCAGGCCTGATGGAAACAGGATATTTATCACTGAACTTTCAAATGTGGGAAAAACTAAATTATGTTAATAAACAAATTTGTCTGTTTCTCAAACTAGACAGTCTAATGTACTTGTCCTCTTGCTCAGTTGTGCACCGGGGCCTCCCACTCCTCTTTTTAATCTGGTTAGACCAAGTTTGAGCTGTTCTGTGAAGGGAGAAGTACACAGCGTTGTATGAGATCTTCAGTTTCTTGGCAGTTTCTCGCATGAAATAGCCTTCATTTCTCAGAACAAGAATAGACTGATGAGTTTCAGAAGAAAGTGTGTAGTTTCGGGCCATTTTGAGCCTGTAATCGAACCCACAATTGCTGATGCTCCAGATCCTCAAGTAGTCTAAAGAAGGCCAGTTTTAATGCTTCTATAATGAGGACAACAGTTTTCAGTTGTGCTAACGTAATTGCAAAAGTGTTTTCTAATGATCAATTAGCCTTTTAAAATGATAAATTTGGATTAGGTAACACAACGTGCCATTGGAATACAAGTGATGGTTGCTGATAATGTGCCTCTGTACGCCGATGTAGATATTCCATTAAAAATCAGCTGTTTCAAGCTACAATAGTCATTTACAACATTAACAATGTCTACACTGTATTTCTGATCAATTGATGTTATTTGAATGGACAAAAAATGTGATTTTCTTTAAAAAACAAGGACATTTCTAAGTGACCCCAAACTTTTGAATGGTAGTGTATATACACGTACAGTACCAGTCAAAAGTCTGGACACACCTTCCCATTCAAGAGTTTTTCTTTATTTTTTACTATTTTCTACATTGTAGAATAATAGTGAAGACATCACCACTCTGAAATAACATATATGGAATCATGTAGTAACCAAAACAAGTGTTAAACAAATGAGTATATATTTTAGATTCTTCAAAGTCACCACCCTTTGCCTTGATGACAGCTTTGCACACTCTTAGCATTCTCTCAACCAGCTTCATAAGGTAGTCACAATGTAAAAAATAGTAAAAATAAGGAAAAATCCTTGAATGAGAAGGTGTCCAAATTTTTGACGCGTACTGTATGTATTTCTTTTTCTGTGAAGTAGCTCTTATTAAAGAAAAGGTTGGAGACCCCTGCTCTAGCCCTAACCGTTCAAATATGAGTCATATTACCAGAGCTGCATTTTCTATTTTGTTTTTCTGATTCAGGGCCTTAAATTATGGCTATATATACATCTCCCAAAATAAAAAAAACAAAAATGTATCATGATAATTAATTCATAATTTGGATGCAATATTGTTTTTATGTGAACATAATCTATGACTAAATTTAAATGCTAAACTCCAGTTACCATTTTCAAGTTGATAGTTGTTGTTCACAGCCCTACCAGATAACGCTGGCACAAAGATTTTTTCTTTCAAAGATACTTCTAAATTCACATGTGTAATTGTATTACATTATTGTGATCGCATGATTTGTGACAAAAAGAAAATTACATCTTAATGTTGAGTTTAACAATGCTTTGTCTTAACCTACCAAGTACAAAATTCTAATTCAATACAATTCAAACAATATTATTCCTCCCATTTTCGATTTTATTTCCTCATTGTCAAGCATTATCCAAATCTTATCAGTTTGGCCTGTCAATTGATCACTGTGGGTGGGGTTTTTAGGGAAGGAGGCGGGATGTTATTGAGTCAGAGGTGGTAAGGTTTCAGACCTGTCAATTAATTATCAGGGGTGGGATTTTCAGGGGAGGGAGTAGATTAGTAATCTAGTCATTAAAACACTTTTTCAATATAATTTATTGTGGCAAAATATAAAAAATTGTTGTGCTTTGTTCTTCCCATTGTTAAGAAACAGTGTAGAATTGCAAGCTTTTGCACCCCCACTTTCAGACAAAGTCAGGCGCCCATGTGAATATGTGTGTGGCTGTGTGTCAGCGGAGAGAGAGTGTGTGTATGTGGGTGTAGAGTGTGTGTGTGTGGCTGTGTGCAGCATGTTGAGTGGGTTGCCATGCATTCTTCCAGCCTTATTCACCGTGCTAGCGTGGGCGGCTGATTCTGCATTCAGCAGGTTTACCTCAGAGGGAAATGTTTTTTTAAACACTGCCTTTGAAATTGATGACTAATTGTTTTATTTTTCTCTATCTTCTCTCTCACTCACTCTCTCTTCATCTCTCTCTCTCACTCACTCTCTCTTCATCTCTCTCTCACGCTGTCTCTCTCTATCTTCTCTATCTCTCTCTCTCTTTCTCTCCCCATCTCTCTCTCTGTCTCTCTCTCTCCCCTCTCCATCTCTCACTCACTCTCTCCATCTTGGCTATGCAGTTCAGGGATGGAGGGTTTGAGAAAGGAAGAGCAAGTGTGAGAATGACCATGATGGAGAGATAGAGAGAGAGATATACAATCCCCAGCGTCACCTCTGAGTGATTTAATAAGGTTAACACAGTTTATTGCTATGGTATGAAAAGAGAGGGATCGATAGAGAAAGAGAGATAGAGACAGACAGACAGAGAGAGAAAAAGAGAAAGAGAGAAAGAGAGAGGCTTTATCCCATTCAATGAATGTCCCATAATATACTCTACACTATCTCTACTGTATCTCTCCACATTGCAACACATAGTGCTGCATACTGATGAATCATGGCTTTTATTTACTTTAATAAGATAATAAACAATTTGTGATGCGTGACAAGCCATGAGTGTGTCAGGTAAACATTGACCAAAACTAACGGAAATACTCTCGACCAAAACTCTAATATATAACAGTGAATATGAATCACAAGGAAACCGTTGCATTTTTGTGAATGAGCGTGATTTCAGCAATTAACTTTATGTGTGTGTGTGTGTTTGTGTGTGACTAAACCCGAAGAATAGCTGGTTATCGTAGCATAACCCAATCCAGTTCTTCACATACCTAAACCACCATAACGTCTTCACTCTACATGAACTCTACACACACCCACACACATGCACACCTGTACACTCATACAGTGCCATTCCACACATACCAGGGAGACGTCCATTTAACATCTTGACTCTGCAGGTACATGCATGTCGGTCTCTAGAGGAGAAATACCTCACGTTTAAATTCTAATTTTTTTTAAGGTCATATTTTCACATCATTTTGAATTGGATTTCCATTCTCTGATTTCACTGACTTGTCCAGTGATTTTTTGTTGTTGTTGACATTTATAAGGTTTAACATAGAAAATAAATGTGGCCATTGCCGACAGCAGTGTGTTTCCAATGAACTATATTGTGTCAATAAAAACAGCTGGACGTAATGACATCACAACAACAAAAAATCTACTTTTTCACAAAAACCTACAGTGTCGAATACAAATGTAGTGGATAAAGTGTTTCCATTTCCCGTTTAGGTAAAATGCACATTAATAAATTGGCGACAGCCTATATGTCCTCCCGCTTATCTATTTCATGTCTCAGGTAGCCAGTGAAAGCCTATATGTCCTCCCACCTATCTGTTTCATGTCTCAGGCAGCCCACGGAAACCAGCCTGGATGGAATGCAATAGTTAACAAATATTTGCCATATTCAAATAATTCTCATGTATCAACGTATCGCCATGGTGAAACTTGCTGTCCTATAGATCTGAAATAACAGGATGGTGAAACTTGCTAGCCAAACAGAAAAGCAAGGCGAAGTAATAAAAGGTATACTTGAAATTCAGGACAGTCCTGACTAGTTGAAAAAAATGGATTTTGAAAGCAGTAGACAATTAGAATTAAATGTGGAGTGGAGCTTTATAGTAACGTGATGATATCACGTACCCCGCATACCTTCAAAAATATTCAACAATCATAATTTATTAAAAAAAACAGTTTCTATCATAATGTTTAACAATAAAGAAAGTCTGACAAAAGAAAAATCAACCCCTGTCCAACATAACTACAGTGCATTCAGATAGTATTCAGACCCCTTGACTTCTCCCCCAATTGTTACCTTAAAGCCTTATTTTAAAGTTGATTAAATAGTTTTTCCCCTCATCAATCTACACACAATATCTCATAATTACAAAGAAAAACAGGTTTTTAGAAATGTTTGCACATTTATAAAACATAAATAACTGAAATATCACATTTGTTGAAACACCTTTGGCAGTGATTACAGCCTCGAGTCTTAAGTATGATGCTACAAGCTTGGCACACCTGTATTTGAGGAGTTTCTCTCATTGATCTCTGCAGATCCTCTCAAGCTCTGTCAGGTTGGATGGGGAGCGTCGCAACACAGCTATTTTCAAGTCTCTCCAGAGATTTTCGATTGGGTTCAAGTCCGGGCTACGGCTGGTCCACTCAAGGACATTCAGAGACTTGTCTCGAAGCCACTCGTCCTGTCTTTGCTGTGTGCTTAGGGTCATTGTCCTGTTGGAAAGTAAATATTCACACCAGTCTGAGGTCCTGAGCGCTCTGGAGCAGGTTTTCATCAAGAAACTCTCTGTACTTCACTCCTTTCATCTTTCCCTCAATCCTGACTCTTCTCCCTGTCCCTGCCTCTGAAACACATCCCCACAGCATGATGCTGCCACCACCATGCTTCACCGTAGGGATGGTATTGGATAGGTGATGAGCGTTGCCTGGTTTCCTCCAGATGTGACGCTTGGCATTCAGGCCAAAGAGTTCAATCTTGGTATCATCAGACCAGAGAACTTTGTTTCCCAGAGTGACCTTCGGGTTCTTGGTCCCCTCCCTGACCAAGGTCCTTCTACCCTGATTGCTTAGTTTGGCCGGGTGGCCAGCTCTAGGAAGAGTCTTAGTAGTTCCAAACTTCTTCCATTTAAGAATGATGGAGGCCACTGTGATCTTGGGGACCTTCAATGCTGCAGACATTTGGTACACTTCCCCAGATCTCTGCCTCGACACAATCCTATCTCAGACCTCTACGGACAATTCCTTCGACCTCATGGCTTGGTTTTTGCTCTGATATGCACTTACAACTATGGGACCTTATATAGACAAGTGTGTGCCTTTCCAAATCGTGTCCAATTAATTGAATTTACCACAGGTGGATGCCAATCAAGTTGTAGAAACATCTCAGGGATGATCAATGGAAAGAGGATACACCTGAGTTCAATTTCGAGTCTCATGACAAAGGGTCTGAATAAGTATGTAAATAATGTACAGTATATCTTTTATTGTCACGACTTCCGCCGAAGTCGGCTCCTCTCCTTGTTCGGGCGGCGTTCGGCGATCGGCGATCGACGTCACCGGCTTTCTAGCCATCACCGCTCCATTTTTCATATGTCCATTTGTTTTGTCTTGTTCCATACACACCTGGTTTTCATTTCCCAATCAATCTACATGTATTTAGTCCTCTGTCCCCCATCATGTCTTTGTGTGTAATTGTTCATTGTTTATGGTGTATGTTCAAGAGCGATACTTTTATAGTTTATGTTCCGTGTTTTTGGGCACTTTTGTCTTTTTTTGTGTCTATTGTTGAACGGAATAAAAGTGCGCATGTTTACTCTACTCTGCTCTCCTGCACCTGACTTAACCTCCCTTACACCGCCATAACATTTATTTAAAAAAAACGCTTTGTCATTATGGAGTATTGTGTGTAGATAGATTATATATATCTTTTAAAATTAATTTTAAAATAAGACTGTAACGTAACAAAATGTGGAAAAAGTGGGGTCTAAATACATTCCAAATGCACTGTACCGTATGTTGTTGATCTTTGGAAAATGTATCCTATATCTGCCGTTATTATTACACATGACACAAAGATTTTTTAAAATGTATATATAAAAACCGTACCAGTCAAAAGTTTGGACAGACATACTCATACAAGAGTTTTTCTTTATTTTGACTATTTTCTTGTAGAATAATAATAGTGAGGACATCAAAACTATGAAATAACACACACATAATCATGTAGTAACCAAAAAAGTGTTCGATTTTTCAAAGTAGCCACCCTTTGCCTTGATGACAGCTTTGCACACTCTTGGCATTCTCTCAACCAGCTTCACCTGGAATGCTTTTCCAACAGTCTTGAAGGAGTTCCCACATATGCTGAGCACTTGCTGGCTGCTTTTCCTTCACTATGCGGTCCAACTCATCCCAAACCATCTCAATTGGGTTGAGGTTGGGTGATTGTTGAGGCCAGGTCATCTGATGCAGCAGTCCATCACTCTCCTTCTTGGTCAAATAGTCCTTACACAGCCTGGAGGTGTGTTGGGTCATTGTCCTGTTGAAAAACAAAATTATAGTCCCACTAAGCACAAACCAGATGGGATGGCATATTGCTGCAGTATGCTGTGGTAGCCATGCTGGTTAGGTGTGCCTTGAATTCTAAATAAATCACAACAGTGTCACCAGCAAAGCACTCCAACACCATCACACCTTCTCCTCCATGCTTCACGGTGGGAACCACACATGCAGAGATTATCCGTTTACCTACTCTGTGTCTCACAAAGACACGGCTGATGAAACCAAAAATCTCACATTTGGACTCTTTAGACCAAAGGACAGATTTCCACCGGTCTAATGTCCATTCTCTTCTTCTTGGTGTCCTTTAGTAGTGGTTTATTTGCATCAATTTGACCATGAAGGCCTGATTCACGCAGTCTCCTCTGAACAGTTGCTGTTGAGATGTGTCTGTTAAATTTATTTGGGCTGCAATTTATGAGGTTCAGTTAACTCTAATGAACTTATCCTCTGCAGCATAGGTAACTCTGGGTCTTCCTTTCCTGTGGCGGTCCTCATGAGATCCAGTTTCATTATAGCGCTTGATGGTTTTTGCGACTGCATTTGAAGAAACGTTCAAAGTTCTTGACATTTTCCGGATTGACTGACCTTCCTGTCTTAAAGTAATGATGGACTGACGTTTCTCTTTGATTATTTGAGCTGTTCTTGCCAAAATATGGACTTTGTCATTTACCAAATAGGGCTATCTTCTGTTTACCACCCCTTCCTTGTCACAACACAACTGATTGGCTCAAACGCATTAAGAAGGAAATAAATTCCACAAATTAACTTTTAACAAGGCACACCTGTTAAAATTGAAATGTATTCCAGTTGACTACCTCATGAAGCTGCTTTAGAGAATGCCAAGAGTATTTAAAGTTGTCATCAAGGCGGCAATGGGTGACTACTTTGAAGAATCTCAAATATAAAATATATTTTGTTTAATACTTTTTTGGTTACTACATTATTCCATATGTGTTTTGATGTCTTCACTATTATTCTACATTGCAGAAAATAGTAAAAATAAACAAAAAACTTGAATGAGTAGGTGTGTCCAAACTTTTAACTTGTACTGTACATATGATGTTTAGACATTGTGGACAGTATGTGCATAGAATATATAGTATATCTGAAGAATATGTAGGATAGAATAGTATATGTAAAACAATAGTTGAATAGGATGGACTTGACTAGAATACAGTACTGTATATACAAATATAAAAGTTTAGTTATTCATTCTGTGTGGTTAAGATTAGGGCCATGGTTTTGGGAAAGCATACGACTAAATCATTTTCAAAATGTGCTGGTTCCATTTAGTATCATCAAATACTCTCCCTGCTTACTGTAGAATTGGGAACTGCTGTTACACAGTGGTCTAAACTGCGGGCTGTGAGTTCGAGCCCAGTGCTGTCCCATCGGTTTATTTTGAGGAATTCATATATCGATGTTCTCAGCCCCTTATGAAACATCTAAAATCTGTTGTTTCTGTGACCAGGCTGCTTTTTGCGTCGTTGCTTTGGTCGAATAAAGCTGAGTCAATGGAAACCTGCCTATTGTCACACTATATCCATCCACTGCCTGCCAGTGTCAGAGAGCATGACAGCATGTGAAAGCGGCTTCTGACTTCACACAATTGTTAGTTAATGGTGAAGAGAATGAATGCATTTTGGAAATGCCATTAATGCAGGCATTTTCTTTCTTACTTTTTTAAAACTCTGCATTGTTGATTAAGAGCTAGTAAATAAGCACTTCATGGTAAGGTCTACACTTGTTGTTTTCGGCGCATGTGACAAATAAAATGTGATTTAGTTTCAATTTTAAAAAAAACTGTTGCCTTCTGTATTGTGATCTTCTTTATAAAAACACACCAGAGGTCATGACTCCATAGATCAGTGTGCGTGGGATGGTCCATATTCCAGTCCCTGTTATCATCATAGGACTTTATGGCCAGGGACCTGTGTGAAGTAAGCCGCACTGATAAGACAAGAAATGTTACTGCATGAGGGGGACCCACGTGTCGTTTGGACCCAACTGATGGGAATCGATCGGAACATCAAAGATTCAACGCCGACCGGAGACATTGGAGCGTCGGAAATGGCTTCCCAAACACGTGCTGCTAATGCTCTCTGGACTTGAGTTGCTAGCTGCTGTAGAATGTCAGACTCCAGGCTGGAAGTCTAACTGCCGAGTCACTGGCTTTGAGTAACAGGGTTGAGTAACCTAGTAGTCAATGTCACCATAGGGACACTAGAGTACACAGACCACAGCTCATGGCCTACTACGCCATTAACTTGGACACTGTGTTAACCAGTAATGTCTACATACGTATCTCTATGGATGGCAGAGACACGGACACTGCATGGGGTAGAAGACACAAAGGACATTTCAGAAGATCAAGCATGGTTCCAACAGCTATATGGTGGAGGTGGAACCAGGACAGTCCAGCACAGCTTTGCAGCTTGTCTCAGTTCAGCTCAGCCCAGCTCAGAAGCATGAAGGGTAGTTCCCCCCCCCCCCCCCCTTAGTTCACCTTTATTTACAACTAGGTCAGGTCCTATTCCCCCACCACCTTGTAAAGCCCAGGATTAATGAAACTGGAAGAAGAATTCCGGAACCATGAACTTTCCTTTTGAAATAGAATACCATTGTCTTTCTAGAATCCCATTAACTTTCTAGAATCCCATTGGCTTTCTAGGATCATAACACGACACATCTTCATATTCCACCACGGTGCATTACAAGGGAAACCACTTGTATGGAACTTGATATCTGCGACGGAGAGTAAGCGATACGTTAGCGAGACGTCGTATCCATTCTCAAGTCGTGTGCATCACAGGAGGTAGCTGAGTAGAAGACGGCTCATAATAATGGCCGGAACAGAGCAAATGGAATGAAATCAAATCAAACTTTATTTATCACGTGCGCCGAATACAACAGGTACACCTTACAGTGAAATGCTTACTTACAGGCTCTAACCAACAGTGCAATTAAAAAAAAAGGATTAGGTGAACAATAGGTAAGTAAAGAAATAAAAACAACAGTAAAAAGGTAGTAAAAAATAACAGTAGCGAGGCTATATACATTAGCGAGGCTATAAAAGTAGCGAGGCTATATACAGGCACCGGTTAGTTGGGCTGATTGAGGTAGTATGTACATGTAGATATGGTTAAGGTGACTATGCATATATGACAAACAGAGAGTAACAGAAGCGTAAAAGAGGGGTTGGCGGGTGGTGGGTGGCGGGACACAATGCAGATATCCCGGATAGCCAATGTGCGGGGGCACTGGTTGGTCGGGCTAATTGAGGTAGTATGTACATGAATGTATAGTTAAAGTGACTATGCATACACGAGAAACAGAGAGTAGCAGCAGCGTAAAAAGAGGGTTTGGGGGGGGGGCACACAATGCAAATAGTCCGGGTAGCCATTTGATTACCTGTTCAGGAGTCTTACGGCTTGGGGATAAAAACTGTTGAGAAGCATTTTTGTCCTAGACTTGGCACTCCGGTACCACTTGCCATGCAGTAGCAGAGAGAACAGTCTATGAATGGGGTGGCTGGGGTCTTTGATAATTTTTAGGGCCTTCCTCTGACACCGCCTGGTGTAGAGGTCCTGGATGGCAGGCAGCTTAGCCCCAGAGATGTACTGGACCGTACGCATTACCCTCTGTAGTGCCTTGCGGTTGGAGGCCGAGCAGTTACCGTACCAGGCAGTGATGCAACCAGTCAGGATGCTCTCGATGGTGCAACTGTAGAACCTTTTGAGGATCTGAGGACCCATGCCAAGTCTTTTTAGTTTCCTGAGGTGGAATAGGCTTTGTCGTGCCCTCTTCATGACTGTCTTGGTGTGTTTGGACCATTCTAGTTTGTTGGTGATGTGGACACCAAGGAACTTGAAGCTCTCAACCTGCTACACTACAGCCCCGTCGATGAGAATGGGGGCGTGCTCGGTCCTCCTTTTCCTGTAGTCCACAATCATCTCCTTAGTCTTGGTTATGTTGAGGGATAGGTTGTTATTCTGGAACCACCCGACCAGGTCTCTGACCTCCTCCCTATAGGCTCTCGTTGTTGTCGGTGATCAGGCCTACCGCTGTTGTATCGTCTGCAAACTTAATGATGGTGTTGGAGTCGTGCCTGGCCGTGCAGTTGTGGGTGAACAGGGAGTACAGGAGGGGACTAAGCAGGCACCCCTGAGAGGCTCCAATGTTGAGGATGATGTCAGATGTGTTGCTACCTACCCTCACCACCTGGGGGCAGCCCGTCAGGAAGTCCAGGATCCAGTTGCAGAGGGAGGTGTTTAGTCCTAGGATCCTTAGCTTAGTGATGAGCTTTCAGGGTACTATGGCATTGAACGCTGAGCTGTAGTCAATGAATAGTATTCTCACATGTTTGTTCCTTTTGTCCAGGTGGGAAAGGGCAGTGTGGAGTACAATAGAGATTGCATCATCTGTGGATCTGTTTGGGCGGTATGCAAATTGGAGTGGGTCTAGGGTTTCTGGGAACATGATGTTGATGTGAGTCATTACCAGCGTTTCAAAGCACTTCATGGCTACATACGTGAGTTCTACGGATCTGTAGTCATTTAGGCAGGTTGCCTTCGTGTTCTTGGACACAGGGTCTATGGTGGTCTGCTTGAAACATGTTGGTATTACAGACTCAATCAGGGAAATGTTGAAAATGTCAGTGAAGACACCTGCCATGTGGTCAGCACATGCCCGGAACACACGTGGCATCAAACACCTGGAAACCATTTGTTTGATGTGTTTCATACCATTCCACTGATTCTGCTCTAGTCATTACCACTAGCCCATTCTCCCCAATGAAGGTGCCACAAACCTCCTGTGGTGTGAATAGCTAGGTCTGAAGAACTGGAGTCCAGCGCGTTATGGGAAGCTGGTGTCAGATTCACTGTGAGATCAGGTGATGGGGTTTGTCTATCTTTTGTTTTGAGAATCAATGTAAGGAAGACAGTTTTTCTCATCTAAAGGAGGAGGAGTTATTACCCTCTGGGAAATGTGATAGGGTGGCCAGTGGCAGAGGATGTGTGTACATGTGTAACAGATAAGAATTTGTAACCTCACTCCTCAGCCTGAAATATCGCTACTCACGTTGCTGGATTGCTAGCTTTTCAGAGGCGCGACTGAGAAGAATGTTTCAGGAGGGCGGCCAGGTGTATTTGTGAGGTCCAGGGTTCTAGTATTGGGTTCTGGTCTCGGGTTCTGGTCTCGGGTTCTAGTCTCGGGTACTAGTATCGGGTTCTAGTATCAGGTTAAAGTATTAGGTTCTAGTGTCGGGTTAAAGAATTAGGTTCTAGTATCGGGTTCTAGTATCAGGTTCTAGTATCGAGTTCTAGTCTCGGTGCGAAGTAGATAGGGACGAAGTGGTTTGCGGCTAAGCAAGCACAGTGACGTACGCTACGTGTGTGTGTTTGTGTGTGTGTGTTTGTGTGTGTTCGTGTGTGTGTGTTCGTGTGTGTGTGTTCGTGTGTGTGTGTGTTCGTGTGTGTGTGTGTTTATGTGTGTGTGTTTATGTGTGTGTGTGTTCGTGTTCGTGTGTGTGTGTTCGTGTGTGTGTGTGTCTTTGTGTTTATGTGTGTGTGTGTTTATGTGTGTGCGTTTATGTGTGTGTGTGTGTGTGTGTGTGTGTGTGTGTGTGTGTGTGTGTGTGTGTGTGTGTGTGTGTGTGTTTTCATGTGTGTGTTCATGTGTGTATGTGTGAGTTCATGTGTGTGTGTCCAGAGTAGAGTTGATTCTGTTGGCTTTGTGGTTGACCAGATGACGTCTGCTTCTGTCTGAGTCACAACACCAGCCTGCGTAACGCCTGCCTAACTCCACTTTGTATGCGTGTGTCTACGTCTGCGCTACTGTTCAGCCATGGCATTTGTGTGAGAGTGTGTGTCTAAACAGCCGTGGTCCATAATCATTCGGACCACACTAAGGTAAATAATAGTAGCCTGCTTATCAGAGGTATGTCGTCTCGTGATTCACACCAGATTAACGTGTGTGTGTGTGTGTGTGTGTGTGTGTGTGTGTGTGTGTGTGTGTGTGTGTGTGTGTGTGTGTGTGTATCACAGTTGTGACAAATGTAGATCTGCTTTAATATTGCAGATAGATTGTGTCTTCTATCAGTGTAATTGTCTGCTTCATTTACAGTACCCCATATACATTTATGGATAAATATATAGCTTAAACATACTATATACATTTTACGGACACAGTATATTTTACAATAGTTGTCTTTTGTTTGTTTTTAGTCCCATCCTTCAGCTACCCTCAACCCCTCCCATTTACAGTATCTGTCACGACTTCCGACTAAGTCGGTCCCTCTCCTTGTTCGGACGGCGGTCGGCGGTCGACGTCACCGGCTTTCTTGCCACCGCCGATCCACTTTTCATTTTCCATTTGTTCTGTCTTTGTCTTACACACCTGTCTTCACTCAACCAATTTCTTGTTTATTATTTAACCCTCTGTTCCCCATGTTGTGTTTGTGAGT
The DNA here is from genome assembly GCF_965601325.2 of Salmo salar. Classification (NCBI taxonomy): domain Eukaryota; kingdom Metazoa; phylum Chordata; class Actinopteri; order Salmoniformes; family Salmonidae; genus Salmo; species Salmo salar. The sequence goes on from NC_138315.1 coordinate 43,159,854, forward strand.
GATTGTTTATTGTAATTCGGTCCGTCTTTGTGGGCTAGTGATGGTACTTTGCATATTTGTCTTTTTTGAGTAAAGTACGTTGACTACTCATATCTGCTGTCCTGCGCCTGACTCTCTACACCAGCTTCACACAGGACCTATTCAGTATCTCTGAACACCATCCAGTTTTGCCATAAAAAAATATATGTGCTGTGACGTTTCACAACAGTTCTGAACCTCTCTATTCTCATTCTTTCGATTACTGTGCAGATTGTAAATTAAAGATAATACTTTTTGCTAAGAGTATTAATATATTATTGATCGATTGACTATGACTTTTCAGATCACCCAGCAGTGTTATTTGCAGTGTTAGCTCCACTTTAATAATGCAATTATTCAGCCATTCCTGAACCTGTGACCGAAAACAAGCCACAGTACAAAAACAAATTATCTAATGATTCTGCCTCTTCGCAGAACATTCTGCAGAGCTGGGATGGTTGTATCCCCATATATATAACATTCTATTGGTTGCAATAATTTGTCATAATAATTTTAATTTAAAAACGCAAAGTTATGAGTCTGATGTCGTTTTGTGCATCAGTTCATTTATTTAACCTTTATTTAACCAGGTAGGCCAGTTGAGAACAAGTTCTCATTTACAACTGCGACCTGGCCAAGATAAAGTAAAGCAGTGCGACACAAGCAACAACACAGAGTTACACATGGAATAAACAAACGTACAGTCAATAACACAATATAAAAAGTCTATGTACAGTGTGTGCAAATGGCGTAAGGAGGTAAGGCAATAAATAGGCCATAGAAGCGAAGTAATTACAATCTAGAAAATTAACACTGGAGTGATAGATGTGCAGATGATGATGTGCAAGTACAGATAATGGTGTGCAAAAGAACAAAAAATTAAATAAAAACAATATGGGATGAGGTAGGTAGATTGGATGGGCTATTTACCTATGGGCTGTGTACAACTGTAGTGATCGGTAAGCTGCTCAGATAGCTGATGCTTAAAGTTAGAGAGGGAGATATAAGTCTCCAACTCAGCGATTTTTGCAATTCATTCCAGTCATTGGCAGCAGAGAACTGTAAGGAAAGGCGGCTAAAGGAAGTGTTGGCTTTGGGGATGACCAGTGAGATATACCTGCTGCAGCGCGTGCCACGGGTGGGTGTTGTTATGGTGACCAGTGAGCTGAGATAAGGCGGAGCTTTACCTAGCAAAGACTAGGTAAAGCTAGAAGTCGAGGATCGCCGAAGTCGAGGATTGGTAGGATAGTCTGCAGCTTGAATGAAGGATGCTTTGTTGCGAAATAGGAAGCCGATTCTAGATTTCATTTTGGATTGGAGATGTTTAATATGAGTCTGAAAGGAGAGTTTACACTCTAGCCAGACACCTAGGTATTTGTAGTTGTCCACATATTCTAAGTCAGAACCGTCCAGAGTAGTGATGCTAGTCGGGCGGGCGGGTGCGGGCAGCGATCGGTTGAAAAGCATGCATTTAGTTTTACTAGCATTTAAGAGCAGTTGGAGGCCACGGAAGTAGTGTTGTATGGCATTGAAGCTCATTTGGAGGTTTGTTAACACAGTGTCCAAAGAAGGGCCAGATGTAACCAACCTATCTCCTGATTCTGCCTCCTCAACCCTCCTCTCCTCCCTTTCTGCATCCTTTGATTTTCTCTGTCCCCTATCCTCCAGGCCGGCTCGGTCCTCCCCTCCTGCTCCGTGGCTCGACGACTCACTACGAGCTCACAGAACAAGGCTCCGGGCAGCCGAGCGGAAATGGAGGAAAACTCGCCTCCCTGCGGACCTGGCATCCTTTCACTCACTCCTCTCTACATTCTCCTCTTCTGTCTCTGCTGCTAAAGCCACTTTCTACCACTCTAAATTCCAAGCATCTGCCTCTAACCCTAGGAAGCTCTTTGCTACCTTCTCCTCCCTCCTGAATCCTCCTCCCCCTCCCCCCCCTCCTCCCTCTCTGCGGATGACTTCGTCAACCATTTTGAAAAGAAGGTTGACGATATCCGATCCTCGTTTGCTAAGTCAAACGACACCGCTGGTCCTGCTCACACTGCCCTACCCTGTGCTTTGACCTCTTTCTCCCCTCTCTCTCCAGATGAAATCTCGCGTCTTGTGACGGCCGGCCGCCCAACAACCTGCCCACTTGACCCTATCCCCTCCTCTCTTCTCCAGACCATTTCCGGAGACCTTCTCCCCTTCCTCACCTCGCTCATCAACTCATCCTTGACCGCTGGCTACGTCCCTTCCGTCTTCAAGAGAGCGAGAGTTGCACCCCTTCTGAAAAAACCTACACTCGATCCCTCCGATGTCAACAACTACAGACCAGTATCCCTTCTTTCTTTTCTCTCCAAAACTCTTGAACGTGCCGTCCTTGGCCAGCTCTCCTGCTATCTCTCTCAGAATGACCTTCTTGATCCTAATCAGTCAGGTTTCAAGACTGGGCATTCAACTGAGACTGCTCTTCTCTGTGTCACGGAGGCTCTCCGCACTGCTAAAGCTAACTCTCTCTCCTCTGCTCTCATCCTTCTAGACCTATCTGCTGCCTTTGATACTGTGAACCATCAGATCCTCCTCTCCACCTTCTCCGAGTTGGGCATCTCCGGCGCGGCCCACGCTTGGATTGCGTCCTACCTGACAGGTCGCTCCTACCAGGTGGCGTGGCGAGAATCTGTCTCCGCACCATGCGCTCTCACCACTGGTGTCCCCCAGGGCTCTGTTCTAGGCCCTCTCCTATTCTCGCTATACACCAAGTCACTTGGCTCTGTCATATCCTCACATGGTCTCTCCTATCATTGCTATGCAGACGACACACAATTAATCTTCTCCTTTCCCCCTTCTGATAACCAGGCGGCGAATCGCATCTCTGCATGTCTGTCAGACATATCAGTGTGGATGACGGATCACCAGCTCAAGCTGAACCTCGGCAAGACGGAGCTGCTCTTCCTCCCGGGGAAGGACTGCCCCTTCCATGATCTCGCCATCACGGTTGACAACTCCCTTGTGTCCTCCTCCCAGAGTGCTAAGAACCTTGGCGTGATCCTGGACAACACCCTGTCGTTCTCCACTAACATCAAGGCGGTGACCCGATCCTGTAGGTTCATGCTCTACAACATTCGCAGAGTACGACCCTGCCTCACACAGGAAGCGGCGCAGGTCCTAATCCAGGCACTTGTCATCTCCCGTCTGGATTACTGCAACTCGCTGTTGGCTGGGCTCCCTGCCTGTGCCATTAAACCCCTACAACTCATCCAGAACTCCGCAGCCCGTCTGGTGTTCAACCTTCCCAAGTTCTCTCACGTCACCCCGCTCCTCCGCTCTCTCCACTGGCTTCCAGTTGAAGCTCGCATCCGCTACAAGACCATGGTGATTGCCTACAGAGCTGTGAAGGGAACGGCACCTCCATACCTTCAGGCTCTGATCAGGCCCTACACCCAAACAAGGGCACTGCGTTCATCCACCACTGGCCTGCTGGCCCCCCTACCTCTGAGGAAGCACAGTTCCCGCTCAGCCCAGTCAAAACTGTTCGCTGCTCTGGCACCCCAATGGTGGAACAAGCTCCCTCACGACGTCAGGACAGCGGAGTCAATCACCACCTTCCGGAGACACCTGAAACCCCACCTCTTTAAGGAATACCTAGGATAGGATAAAGTAATCCTTCTACCCCCCCCCCCCCCCCCCCTTAAAAGATTTAGCTGCACTATTGTAAAGTGGTTGTTCCACTGGATATCATAAGGTGAATGCACCATTTTGTAAGTCGCTCTGGATAAGAGCGTCTGCTAAATGACTTAAATGTAAATGTAAATGTATGTATACAGAATGGTGTCATCTGCGTTGAGGTGCATCAGGGAATCACCCGCAGCAAGTGCGACATCGTTGATATATACAGAGAAAAGAGTCTGCCGGAGAATTGAAACCTGTGGTACCGCCATAGACTGCAAGAAGTCCGGACAACAGGCCCTCCAATTTGACACACTGAACTCTATCTGAGAAGTAGTTGGTGAACCAGGCGAGGCAGTCATTTGAGAAACAAAGGCTGTTGAGTCTGCCGATATGAATACGGTGATTGACAGAATCGAAAGCCTTGGCCAGGTCGATGAAGACATCTGCACAGTACTGTCTTTTATCGATGGCGGTTATGATATCGATAGGTACCATGAGCGTGGCTGAGGTGCACCCGTGACCAGCTCGGAAACCAGATTGCACAGCGAAGAAGGTACGGTGGGATTCGAACTGGTCAGTGTACTGTTTGTTAACTTGGCTTTCATGATATTTCACTCGAGCCCATTTTAAAATAACCTATGTGGCCTATGCTATGAGTTATTCAGAGCTCCCTATGCTCTTGTTGTTAAACTAGGATTGTGTAGTCAGCTCTATGGTACTGAACTGAGTTCTGTCACAGCACCTGTCAGCCAGGGTGTGACGTGTGTGTGCCTTTGTACCTGTCTGTATTCCCACACTTTATTTATTTGTGGTAAAATACACCTAAATCAGATGTAAGCACAATCAACGTTTGGGTTACTGTACTGTACACTACCATATCACTTATACAAATCAACCTACCAAATGTTAGCCCCATGCTGGATTTGGTAACCTAGCAACCCTGTCTGTTTGGAACACTAAACACATGTCTTGTTAAATATTTCAGGTGATCCAAAGGGTCTACAAGCTAACTGCTGACATCAGAGGTGGTTTTTACAAGCCACTGTGATGTCATCAGACAGAATGGCATTGACCTCACCCAGCATGCACGTAATGTTCTGTGAACCATGTGAGCTTGGTGATAGTGGTTGTCCTATGATTATTTTGCATCCCACAACTTTCTGGGAATGTTGCAGGATAGTTGCTTGGCTTTGGAACATTCTCAGCAAATTTAAGGAACTCAACATTTTATTTTATTGGTATTTCATTACTTGAAAAAGTTCAAATATGGTTACGTTTAGTTTACATTTTGCTAATGTTATAGGAACGTTCTCTAACTGGTTTGACATTGGGAATGTTCTCAGAGGTCAGAGAATGTTGAGAAACACCATTCTTCTGTGGGAATTTTGGTACTTTAGAATAACGTTTCCGCGTGGTTGTATTTAAAGGGATTTTCTCAAATTGTTCCGAGAACGTGAAGAAAACGGTAACCCTTTATTTGGATTGTCTATCTGTAGATACTCTATAGCGGGGATGGGAAACTGACGGGCCCCCCTTTTAAAGGCCCTCAGATAAAAATTGTTTATATATATGTATTTAAACTCATTCGGGGTCTCAACTTACTCTTGCAAGTTAGAATAGCAGAATACACAAGGTGCAATTTCGAAATTTGGTTGTGCATCAGCAGTTTTTCTCCTATGTCATTGTCTGATAGTCACCAATTAGACAATGTCAGATATCATTTTTTTGGATTGGTAAGTTAGTCTAGCGGCCAGCTATCTGAACTTAAATGTGGGGTGGCAGTGTAGCCTAGTGGTTAGAGCATTGGACTAGTAACCAAAAGGTTGCAACTTCGAATCCCCGAGCTGACAAAGTACAAATCTGTCGTTCTGAGCAAGGCAGTTAACCCACTGTTCCTAGGCTGTCGTTGAAAATAAGAATTTGTTGTTATTTAACTTGCCAGAACATCCTAGCTGACCCCAAACCCCTTTAATTTCATGAGGTAAAGGTAAAACTAGGCAAGTTAAATAAGGTAAAAAAATTGAATTGCATAATCTTCTGTCCTCCATACGGTAAAATTTACTTTAAAACTCCCATCAAAGTTCCCCAACCCTGCTCTACAAACTATCAGTAACATTTCAACTAACTATTTACTAATCCTAGATATAACCTTAACCCTAAACCGTATTCTAAACCTAACCCTAACTGTAGCCTTAGCAAGAAGTTTCTTATCAACAGATGGTTTGTTGATAGTACAATATGACCTTCTACAGATTGACTTTCCGGACTATCCAAATAAAGTGTGACAAAGAAAATGTGTAATTAAAACCACAAGAAAACTTAAATAATGTTCAGAGAACATTCTAAGAATGTTATTTAAAAACATACATTCAGTTCTCAGCATCAACAAAACTCTCTCTATCATCTGTCTTGTTAAGTGTGTTCAGGTGTGTTTGCTGCACCCACTAATTGGACACACCTGATCTTAATGAGTGCTTGTTTCCTTTGAAATTAGGTCTGTTTGAATAGACAAAATGAACAGCTATGTACAATTAAAAAAAGATGACATGTTAGGTCCATCCTGGTGGTGCAGTGGACTAATTCCATGACAGAGAACAGAAGATTATAGGTTTGAATCTCACAGATGCTGTGTCACAATAAAAATAAATGGTTGTATGATTAATAATGGCTAAGGAAATTCATGTCCATATGTGACCCGATTCAGGAAACTAGGCCTATGTCGCAAGTCACAACTTCACAGGAGAGCCGTTTGAATGTAAAAAAAACAAAAAATATGTAATCAAAATGCGTTTTTGGCCAGAAATGCCTTCTCGAACATATGAACTATCATGTGTCTCAATAACAAACTTGTATGCCATTTGTAAATATGAATACAATTGTTAAGTTACGAGACTTGTTGGTTAAGCCACAGAACAAGCCAGCAACCTTCCAACTAGCCATGAGTGGCTGACATAATGAGTGGGCTGGACCGGCAGAGAGAGAAGTTTGGATTGGTCTGCCATATAGAAGGCTTCTGTCTATTTGAGCCGGTCAGTCTGTGTTGCTAATCCTGTCGAATGCAGCTTTTATTTAATGTATTGTGTAGTGAAGCTGCATAAGTGTTGTTCTCCACTTTCTGGAGGATCACATTTTGAAATCAGTGGAATTAAAATATGATTGCTAATAGAATAGAAAACGTTATTGTCCATCCAGGATGAACATTTTTCTTTGGCATCACCATCCATTAAAATAATCACATACATGTACATTCTCACATCATACACATTTAAACCAGTCAGTTATCATGTTGCATACTAACAACATAGAGGACATTCATACATTCACTCAAAACAGACCGCTGTCCCAACTGTCCTAGATAGATAAGTACATATACCTGTACAATTTACTTTGCATTTAGTAGTCCAATAGCACAAGGAACAAATGAATGTTTGAACACGTTCTTCTTGGCCATGGGAATTCTGATGCTCTGGCCAGAGGGAAGCCTCTCGAACTGATGGTGTAGAGGGTGGGAAGGGTCGCTAACGACAGCCAGTGCCTTCTTTTTGGTTGCCTTGTGGAATAGAATGCTCAAATGTGCCTTGCTGGCTGTGTTTACTATTCTGATCAATTTGCTTTTGCTCCTCACGCTCAGATTACCATATCAGACTGTCATATTGAATGTGAGGAAGCTCTCCAACAAGCTGCTGTACACCCTCTCCAGAACATCCTAGCTGACCCCAAACCCCTTTAATTTCATGATTAAGAACAGGCATTGGCTTGCTTTAAAAAAAAATACAGTCTGCATTCTCTGAAAAACTCAGCATGTTATCAATTTGTGTCCCTGGGTATTTAAAACACTCAACCACCTCCACAGGTTGGTCGTTCAGGAAGAGGGCTTGGGACATTGGTAAGTTGTTGCCATTGATGATCAGATCCTTTGTCTTTTCCACATTGATGTGGAGGGTACTTAACCGGCACCATTCTTGGAGGTTGTTGGTCTGTATAAAATAGCTCTTCCCATCTGAGGTAGCATCTTTAAAACCTCTTTGGGCTAGGGGGCAGTAGTTTCACGTCTCGATGAAAAGTGTGCCCAAAGTAAACTGGCGGCTACTCAGGCCCAGAAGCTAGGATATGCATATTATTAGTAGATTTGGATAGAAAACACTCTAAAGTTTCTAAAACTGTTTGAATAATGTCTGTGAGTATAACATAACTGATTTGGCAGGCGAAACCCCGAGCACAATGCATCCAGGGAATTTTTTTTGGAGCTCAATCTGTTTTCCATTCGTTTTCTATGGCAATCCATTTTTAATAGAAATATGCTTGCAGTTCCTATGGCTTCCACTAGATGTCAACAGTCTTTAGAAATTGGTTGATGTTTTTCCTTTGAAGAAGTAGCCCTTTCCTTTCTGAGTGTAGAGCCAAGTGTACTTTTTTGTTTGGGGCGTGCGACCTCAAACTCGCTCCACTTTCATTTTATCCACTATTGAACACAGTATATTCCCTCTTAAATCTTATCGATTATTTACTTTTTAAAATACCTAAAGTTGGATTAGGAAAGTTGTTTGAAATGATTGGACAAAGTTTACAGGTAACTTATTAGATACTTTGTAGGCATGTTGGGTGAGTTGGAACCGGTGTTATTCTGAATCAAACGCGCCAATTAAATGGACATTTTGGGGATATAAAGAAACAATTTATCGAACAAAAGGACCATTTGTGATGTTTATGGGACATTTTGGAGTGCCAACAGAAGAAGATCTTCAAAGGTAAGGCATGAATTATATCGTTATTTCTGACTTTTGTGTAGCACCTGCCTGGTTGAAATCTGATTTTCATGTGTTGGTATGCTGGGCGCTGTCCTCAGATAATCGCATGGTCTGCTTTTGCCGTAAAGCTTTTTTGAAATCTGACACTGCGGTTGGATTAACAAGAAGTTCATCTTTAAACCGATGTATAACACTAGTATGCTTTATGAATTCTTATTATGAGTATTTCTGTTTTTGAATTTGGCACTCTGCAATTTCACTGGGTGTTGTCAAATCGATCCCGCTAAAGGGATTGGCGCGCGAAGGGATCCATATGAAGTAAAAAAATTGTCCTACTAGAGCCATGTCATCCACGTACTTAAAAAGGCTCACATTGTTTCCTTGGATCTTCATCTCTTTAGTGTAGAAAGAGAACAACAATGGTGAAAGGACACACCCCTGGGGCGCCCCTGTGTTCAGGGTCAGTTCATCAGAGAGGGCCCCATTCATGAGGACCCTGTGTAGGCGGTCAGTTAAAAAGTCCTTGATCCAACCTGCCTGGCCTCCGTTGACGTTCAGGTCCAGTAGTCGTTTCAGCAGTGTGTGTATTTGCATTGTATTGAAAGCTGAACTAAAATCTAAAAATAAATTGTATGCATATGATTGTGCGTGTTGAAGTTGACTAGCCACCATGTTCACCAAGGTCAGGGTAGCATCCTCAGTCCCACTCTGTGCCTTATAGGCAAACTATAACGGGTCCAGCTGATCTGCTATGGACAGGGTAAGGTCTTACTAACAACCCTTTCCATGCATTTGGCCAAAAGAGGCGTGAGGGACACAGGTCGAAAGTCTTATGGTGATTTGGCCCCTGACCTCTTAGGCACCGGTACAATGGTCGACACCTTCCAGGATTTTGGCACCGTACAGGTGATCAGCAGGAGTCGAAACAGTTGTGTGAGAACTCTCTTGAGCTGGTCGTCGCAGACCTTCAGTACTTTGCCCCGTAGTCTATCTGGGCCTGGTGCTTTGTGTGGCTTAATATTTAACAAGCATGAGGCCACCTCGTTCTCTGTTATCTGGACAGGAGAGGATTTGAGGATATTCTCACATATTTGTTTACATTCATCTTTAAAACCGATGGTATCAATCTTCCATAAAAACGGTTGAACAGTCTGCCATATTATTGTTCTCTCTTTTCCTTTCTCTTCCCATCATTGCATTAAGCTCTTCCCATGCTTGACTTGGATTGCCTGTACAGAACCTCTGCTGAACTTTATCCTTGAAGTCCTTTTTTGCTTTCCATATTTTCATTTTATTTATCCTTTACAACATCAGTATCTCCATTCAGGAATGCAAACTTTCTTTCATTGAGGCACATTTTCAAGACCTTAGTGCTTGTTGTTGGGAAATAATCTGACCGTTTTTGTGTTATTGACAGTATCCTTACAGAACTGGATGTATGATGCAATGCTGTCTGTCAACTCGTGGGATCCCTGCACAAGTCAAAGAACAGCTCCCAGTGTGTGACGTCAAAGCAATCCTTGAGCTCCTCCCTACTCTCCTCTGTCCGTATCTGAATGGATTTCTCTACAGGTTTCACCTGCTGCCTGTATTCACCTGCTGCCTCTCGGTAGGAGATTGATAAGGTTATGGTCTGATTTCCCGATGGGTGCTCTGCACACTGCCTTGTATGCATCCTCTACATTGCCATAACACATATCCAGGATGCGAGTTGAGCGAGTTGGACAGGTGACATACAGTACAGTTGCAGAGTGGGGAGGTGCATGGACATCCTCAAGCACAAATTTGGGCTGGTCAGTTGATCGTGAAAGCGCAGCATTGACACAGTCTGTAATCCTGTCAGCAGCTTCCTTATTGTGAGGTCCAGGCAAATAGACCAGAATAATGATAATTTGTCCAAACTCGCGTGGTAGATAGAATGGCCTGAATTATACAATCTCATAGTCTCTGGTGTACACTTGTTCAATCATATCACGCTGCGTGGCCCAAGTATGATCTTCAAAGATACATAGCTCCCCGCTTATTGATTTGCATGATGTTGTTTTGTCTTGATCTGCTCTAATGACAGTGTATCCATCAATGTTTACATCAATATTGTCCTGCTTGAGCCACATTTCTTTAAAGTAGATTAAATTACTTCTAAAGTCCTCTTCAAATTTAACTTATCCAGTTTGTTATTTAATGACCGCACATTTGACAGGGTGATCACCGGGAGCGGGTGACGGCTTCCCCGCCTCCGTAATCTGTACCTGATACCACCTCTTGAGCCTCGCTTCTTCTTGACTTTGTAGAACAACCATCAGGCAATGCAATGCTGTTTTGGAGAGTTTGAGCTTTATCTCAGAAAGAGAGCAGAAACTAATAGGAGTTGGTGATGGTGGTTGATTTACTCACTGAATCTACACAACCTCCGGTAGTGATTGGAAAGTTTCTGCACATTAGGATTAAGGTCATCACACATGCCACAAACAATACACTTTTAAAGGCACAGTCAACTTAGTGTATGTAAACTTCTGACCCACTGGAATTGTGATATACCGAATAATAAGTGAAATAATCTGTCTGTAAACAATTGTTGGAAAAATTACTTGTGTCATGCACAAATTAAGTGTCCTTACCGACTTGCCAAAACTATAGTTTGTTAACAATAATTTGTGGAGTGGTTGAAATCGAGTTTTAATGATTCCAACCTAAGTGTATGTAAACTTCCAACTTCAACTGTATACCTGTTCTGAAAGGCAGACCACTAAGCAAGGGGAACCATCAAGCAAGCGGCAATATGAAGACCAAGGAGCTCTTCAAACAGGTCAAGGACAGTGTTGTGGAGAAGTACAGATCAGGGTTGGGTTATAAAAAAGTATTACAAACTTTGAACATCCCACGGATCACAATTAAATCCGTTTTTTTTTAAATTGAAAGAATATGGCACCACATCAAACCTGCCAAGAGAGGGCCGCCCACCAAAACTCATGGACCAGGCAAGGTGGGCATTAATAAGAGAGGGAACAAAGAGACCAAAGATAACCATGAAGGAGCTGCAAAGCTCCACAGCGGAGATTGGAGTATCTGTCCATAGGACCACTTTAAGCCGTACACTCCACAGAGCTGGGCTTTACGGAACAGCGGCCAGAAAAAAGCCACTGCTTAAAAACCTCTTGGGGCTATGTGGGACGCTAGCGTGCCACCCGTGGTGCACCCTATCAACAGCAGGTGCATTTCAAGAGCAGCAAATTTGAAACCAAATAAATGTCAAAATTCAAATTTTTCAAACATACAACTATCTTACACCCTTTGAAAGATAAACATCTCCTTAATCTAACCACGTTGTCCGATTTCAAAAAGGTTTTACGGCGAAAGCATAAAGTTAGATTATGTTAGGAGAGTACATTGACAATAGCTGTGTGTAATGTTTTGTCAATTCAAAGACAGGCGTCACCAAAACCATAAAATCAGCTAAAGTTATGCACTAACCTTTGACAATCTCCATCAGATGACACTCCTAGGACATTATGTTAGACAATACATGCATTTTAGTTATTTCAAGTTCATATTTATATCCAAAAACAGCGTTTTACTATGGCGTTGATGTTCAGGAAATCGTTTCCCTCCAATAACCGGCAGTCAAGTCAGCACAACAAATTAAATAATTAATATTAGAAAACATTGGTAAAATATTATATTGTCATTTAAAGAATTATAGATTTACATCTCTTGAACGCAATCGACTTGCCAGATTTAAAAATAACCTTACTGGGAAATCACACTTTGCAATAATCTGAGCACTGCGCCCAGAAAAATACGCTTTGCGATACAGACTAACCGCCATGTTGGAGAGATCTAAAATCGAAAATACTATGTAAATAATCCATTACCTTTGATTCTCTTCATCAGATGTCACTTCCAGGATTCCCAGGTCCATAACGAATGTAGTTTTGTTCAAAAAAGCTCATAATTTATGTCCAAAAAGCTCCGTGTTGTTAGCACATGATCTAAGCCCGCCGGACTTCACTTCATGAACGAGGGGAAAAAATATATTTACGTTCGTTCAAACATGTCAAACGTTGTATAGCATAAATCATTAGTGCCTTTTTTAACCAGAACATGAATAATATTGAAGGTGGACGAATGCATTCTCTTTTAAAACGTATTGGAACGAGGGTACTCAACATGACCTCGCGCGCCAGAGTCTAATCGGCCATCACCGTTCCAAGGCTCTTGTTCGGTCAGATCTCACAGTAGAAGACTCAAAACACTTTGTAAAGGCTGGTGACATCTAGTGGAAGCAATAGGAAGTGCCAAAACATTAATAAGCCCCTGTGTGTTTCAATGGCATAGGCTTAAAGGTAATTCAACACATCAGGTATCCACTTCCTGTCAGAATCTGTCTCAGGGTTTTGCCTGCCAAATGAGTTCTGTTATACTCACAGACACCATTCAAACAGTTTTAGAAACTTTAGGGTGTTTTCTATCCATATATAATAAGTATATGCATATTCTAGTTACTGGGTAGGATTAGTAACCAGATTAAATCGGGTACGTTTTTTTATCCAGCCGTGAAAATACTGCCCCCTAGCCCCAACAGGTTAAAGAAAAAAATAAGCAAACACGTTTGGTGTTCGCCAAAAGGCATGTGGGAGACTTCCCAAACATATGGAAGAAGGTACTCTGGTCAGATGAGACTAAAATGTAGCTTTTGGGCCATCAAGGAAAACGCTGTGTCTGGTGCAAACCCAACACCTCTCATCACCCCGAGAATACCATCCCCACAGTGAAGCATGGTGGTGGCAGCATCATGCTGTGGGGATGATTTTCATCGGCAGGGACTGGGAAACTGGTCAGAATTGAAGGAATGATGGATGACACTAAATACAGGGGCATTCTTAAAGGAAACCTGTTTCAGTCTTCCAGAGACTGGGACGGAGGTTAACCTTCCAGCAGAACAATGACCCTAAGCATACTGCTAAAACAACACTTGAGTAGTTTAAGGGGAAACGTTTAGATGTCTTGGAATGGCTGAGTCAAAACCCAGACCTTAATCCAATTGAGAATCTGTGGGATGACTTAAATATTGCTGTACACCAGCAGAACCCATTCAACTTGAAGGAGCTGGAGCAGTTTTGCCTTGAAGAATGGGCAAAAATTCCAGTTGCTATATGTGCCAAGCTTATAGAGACATACCCCAAGAGAAATGCAGCTGTAATTGCTGCAAAAGGTGGCTCTACAAAGTAATGACTTTGGGCGGGTTGGGGGGGGGGGGGTTATACACGCTCAAGAATTCAGTTGTTTTGTCTTATTTCTTGATTGTTTCACAAGAAAATATATTTTGGATCTTCAAAGTGGTTGGCATGTTGTGAAAGTCAAATGATACAACTCCCCCAAAATCAATTTTAATTTAGGTTGTAAGACAGCAAAATAGGAGAAATGCCAATGGAAGTGAATACTTTCGCAAGCCACTGTATACACCAAAACATTCAAAGGACATTTTCTCAAAAGTAAGTTTCCAAGTTTGTCAACTTTCAAAGCAGAATTACTTTCCCATTGTTCCTCAAAAATGCAGTGTACAATATACAATTTTGTAGCTCTTAGTTTCTACTTTTATCCAATGTAAAAAAACACAATTTCAAATGTTGATACATAAGACCGAATCCAGGTCATGAGTCACATATGTGCTTGTAGTGAAGAAAAAAAATAACCCAAAATAATCTAGCAGTGTTATTAAAAGTCTTATTGAAACATTCAGTGAATGTTTTAATGAGGTTATTCAAACCCCCCTAAAAAAATGGTAATTTCCATTCTCAGAGCATTAATAACACCTACCAGGAAAACTTTCAAGGAACCAGAGTAAAACATTCACAGAACCTCCCTGCAACCTAAAAAGAAACATTCCCAGAACAGGTGAAATTTTCACTTCTGTTCTCAGAACATTTAAAAAAACATTCAGTTTACCGGTCAGGAAACGCATGTCTTCATTCCCACAGCCAATGTGAAACCAACAACATATGTTCACACAACTTCCAAGGAACTAAATGTACTAGCTGGGCAGTCTGTTAGCTTGATGACCAAAGTGCAAATACAGCAGGCCAAAACAAAGAGAAGGCCAACCAGTCACATGATAGACAAAAACATGAATGTGATGTTTGGAGTCATTTGACGTTTGGAATGGGAGTAAAAGGTCATTGAACTTCTGAGTTGACATAAAGACCTTTAAAGGGATAATTCACCCCAAAACCAACATTTTCATCAGACTTTTTAATTCTTCAAAAGTGGTTAAAGTGAAGCTGAGTCCATTCCACACATCTGTAGTTCACAGTAAAAAGAAATCTGATTCCCAGCACACAGTCTATAGGCTACATATAGAAAAAGCACTGTATCGTATTGAAAGGCTTTAACAAAGCCACAAGGTCTCTCTCTCACAGGCTCTTTGTGGCAGAGAGAATAGGCCGTGACATTGCAGTGTGAAGGTTTTCATCTCTGTCGCCTCTAACCGAGTGGACCCACAGCTTCATATTTTTAAATCAATACATTGGGCAACAAGACTGCAATCATGTTTTCTCAATTGCCAAACTCCCATTTGACCCCACAGCAGCCTGGCCCTGCAGATGAAAGGCCAAGAGAGAAACAACAAAAGAAAGAGAGAAAATAAACTGAAAAACCTTAGTGCCATTTTCCTGCATCTTCTCTCTCTCTCTCTCTCTCTCTCTCTGTATCTCTCTCTCTCTCTCTGTATCTC
>NC_138315.1:43177500-43280000 GCF_965601325.2 Salmo salar
ATCAGCTTGGAGAGGATAAGGCTGGAAGGAAAGGTAAAATAGATAAGTCTAATCAAAAGGGGACCTTCATGTTCTCCCAGAAGCTTGGCTGGTGTGTTATACCCGTGAATTCAGACGAACAAAAGGTATGAAAAGATGTTACATAAAGCTTACTTCATCTTTTTGAGTACAGAACCCATTACACCTTCTGTTTGTCAAAATGGAAAAGTAGAACTGTCACTGTCTCATCTGTTCAGTGCTTCCATGTATGAGACTTAACCCTCCGGCTCTGGCTAGGCAAGGTGAAGAGTTGGGAGACGTCAGTTGCCAGTGATAGACAAATAAGGAAATCTGCCTCCTATATACACCTGTACACCTGTGCCCTGTTGAAATACTATAATGAATGAATCACTGATCTTAATTTTCATTTATTTATTTCACCTTTATTTAACCAGGTAGGCTAGTTGAGAACAAGTTCTCATTTACAACTGCGACCTGGCCAAGATAAAGCAAAGCAGTTCGACACATACAACAACACAGAGTTACACATGGAATAAACAAACATACAGCCAATTATACAGTAGAAAAAGTCTATATACAGTGTGTGCAAATGAGGTAAGATAAGGGAGGTAAGGCAATGAATAGGCCATGGTGGCGAAGTAATTACAATATACCAATTAAACACTGGAGTGATTGATGTGCAGAAGATGAATGTGCAAGTAGAGATACTGGGGTGCAAAGGAGCAAGATAAATAAATAAATACAGTATAAATACAATATGGGGATCTGACGTGATTTGGATTGGTACAAGCTTTACTTAAGCAATAAGGCACAAAGGAGTGTGGTACATGGCCAATATACCACGTCTAAGGGCAGTTCTTGGATACAGCTCTTAGCTGTGGTATATTGGCCATATATCACAAACCCTCGAGGTGCCTTATTGCTATTATAAACTGGTTACCAACATAACTAGAGCAGTAAAAATACATGTTTTGACATACCCGTGGTATACAGTCTGACATACCATGGTTGTCAGCCAATCAGCAATCAGGGCTCAAACGACCCATTTTATAATTTTGCTTATCTAATGGTGTCAGATTGATTACTTTGATTACCCCTGTAACATTCCATTCTCCAACGCACACACACCTTCCCCCATCCAGTCCCCCCGCTGCCCGCACAACCACCCCTCCCTCTTTCCTCTGAAGTAGTAGGACTGAACTCTGACCTTCCTGAAAGAGCTTGTTAAATGCCTGTTTAATCCGCGCGTGTGTGTGTGTGTGTGTGTGTGTGTGTGTGTGTGTGTGTGTGTGTGTGTGTGTGTGTGTGTGTGTGTGTGTGTGTGTGTGTGTGTGTGTGTGTGTGTGTGTGTGGTTCCCATGTAGACACCTTGGGATACATCTTGTCTCAGCCTATCAGATCACTCTGACTGATTACACTGCCTAGAGCTTTTCCACTCTGACATGAGTCGTTGACCAAAGTCTAACTCCCGGGTCGTCTACACACCGCAAGAAGTTAGTGGTCTGAGTTAAAGTGTATGTTATCTTGTAGTGGTAACACCAGTCCTTTTCCCCAGGCATGGTTACTCATCACACAAGAGTGGTATACTGGTACACCTTCATTACACTAGCAGTGATCTGAGCAGAGCTGAACATATAACCTTTATAGAACAGACAGATGCACACTCGGGTGTTCTATTGGGATCCAAAGCATGGCAAACTGAAATTGGCACGAACCTAAGTGTGCGAACGGAAGCTTCTTTCCTTTCTGTAAGTCATGCATCTTTCCACAGTATAGCTCCTTTGTAGGGCATATTTCACCGTTTTTAGATAAATGAAACATAACCATGAGAAGAGCTATATCACTGGTCAATCACTGGCATGCAATTTGTTTTTGTAGCACCACTCAACCCTGGGGTTCACCTCTGGGTGGTATATTGAAGAATGCACCCCTGGTTCAACACTGATAACCCGGGATGTGATTCAGCACGTCCTGTTTATCTCTCCATAAAAGCCAGTGTGTGCGAGTGTGTGAGTGTTTGAACTCATCGGCATGTCTACAGTGTTCTCTGTGTGTGTGTTCTGTGTGTGTTGAGTTTGTGTGTGTGGGTTGGTGGTTGGAGAAAGATGTGGGAAAACAATATAAAAATCATGTTTCTTTATGTGGGTGGAGGGCATCTTAAGAGAAATCCACAGTAATTTTGCATGGCTTCAAATCAAATCAAATTGTATTGGTCACATACACATGGTTAGCAGACGTTATTGCGAGTGTAGCAAAATGCTTATGCTACTAGATCCGACAGTGCAGCAGTATCTAACAGGTAATCTCTAACAATTTCACAACAAAACCTAATATCTAGCAAATTCCACTACAAACCTAATACAAACATTAGTCATGGTCAGTCCAACAGAGGTAGGCTATGATGGCAACTCCATAGGGTTCCCCCCCCCCCCCCCCCCCCTTAAAAGATTTAGATGCACTATTGTAAAGTGGTTGTTCCACTGGATATCATAAGGTGAAACCACCAATTTGTAAGTCGCTCTGGATAAGAGCGTCTGCTAAATGACTTAAATGTAAATGTTGAAGAGGATGATGATGATGATGATGATGGTGATGATGATGGTAATGATGATGATGATAATGGTGATGGTAATAATGCTGCTGCTGCTGATGATGGAGATGGGGATGATGATGATGGTAATGCTGCTGCTGCTGATAATGATAATGATGATGGTAATAATGATGATGATGATGATAATGGTGATGGTAATAATGCTGCTGCTGCTTATGATGATGATAATAATGATGATGATGATGACGATGATGACGATGATGATGATGTAATGATGATGATAATGATGATGATGGTAATAATGCTGCTGCTGATGATGGTAATAATGCTGATGATGGTAATGATGATAGTAATGATGATGATGATGATGATGGTAATACTGATGATGATGATGACAAAGATAATGATGATGGTAATAATGCTGCTGATGATGATGGTGATGGTAATAATGCTGCTGCTGATGATGATGTTGATGGTAATAATGATGATGATGATAATGACAATAATGCTGCTGGTGATAATGATGATGGTGATGCATTTTTTCTAGATTTTTTTCGCTTCTCAAAGTCCTTGTAAGGTGGTAACTCATATCTCCCATATGGATACGCAGCCAGGATGTCAAGAAATGCCTTCAAAACCAGCCACTAGGGGCAACAGTGAGCGCTATTATAATAAAGTAGGCTTTGGTTTTGCTAGGGTGTTGTGGACAGGGGTAGTGGAACAGAAGGTTGTGTGTTCAATCCCAGTCATGGCCACTGGAATGCCTAAACATAATGTTTTAGCCCTATCCCAAACCTTAACACTTACCTTAACCATTCAGAATGAGTGCCTAAACTTAACCAACTTCAACATTTTAAGTTTGGAGAAATGGAGCGATACAGAGCAGCAGGAGTAACAAAAACACTTTGAAATGTAACGTTTGGAGAACGTGGATGAACGACTAATTCTGCAGTGAAACTGTGAGAGCTTGTTGGGATATTTATGTCTATTTCGTACAGAAAGCACAGGAATCGGACCTTAAAAGGAATGTGAATTAAGCACAGAAGGTTGGTGGGACCTTAATTGGGGAGAACAGGCAGCTCGTGGTTACGACTGGAGCGGAATCAGTGGAGTGATATCAAATACATCAAACACATGGTATTCAGGTGTTTGATGCCATTCCATTTGCTCCGTTCCGGCCATTATTATGAGCCGTCCTCCCCTCGGCAGCCTCCACTGACAGAGCAATATCAATTATCCAACAGTATAATCTTACTCTTATCATATGAATTTAAACGTTAAGGTAACTGACTGAGATATATCTGCATTTTGTAATGCTGTGTGTGGGTGTTCATAGGGGGACATATGAAGCCATTTGGTGAACAGCATCGCCACCATCAGGTCCATCTTGGAATGACACCCCTTACAACTGTCCATTTTTGACCACAGCAACTTTTGACCACAACCAAAATAGTCATGCTGAATCCCAGATCGACTCCATAGAGACAGGCCCCTAGCCACTCCTGTAGATCTGAAACCATAGAAGTGTAAGCAATGGTGAAAATTCCACCCAGTTTATTAGAAGTCAAGGTGAAGCAATTACCGTTTCTCTTAAACCCTATCTGATGCTCTGAGATAAGAGTTCCTGGGCGCTAAGGATCGATTTCAGTTAATGTCTTCCTCTAGTGAAGAAAAGTGCCCTGAACTTACAATCAGAATCCAAGTGAGATCAGCTGTATTGGCATTATCTCTCTAGCACTGTTCTCTCTTCCTCATCCACCCCCCTTCAGCAGTGTCTATAAGAGACGGGATATATGGTTGTCTCCTAGCAGACGTGTGCTAACATGGACGGAAGGGGTGATTTGCGGTCTCCTAAAAATTATCTGTAGTTTAAAATGCCTTCCTAGCCTAATCTTCACCACCAAATAGACAGTTACACACACCCGTCTATTTGAACAGACTGTGTCTAATACTAATAGCCTAGTTACTGCAGTTACAGTATAATACTGCAGAGGTAAAGATGGCAGTGAATACTTAATTTATCCTCATAAGGTAAATTAGGTTTTCCACAAGTTCAAGCAGACAGACAGACAGACAGACAGACAGACAGACAGACAGACAGACAGACAGACAGACAGACATTACCAAGGATACTGATGGCTTTTGGAACAGAGTGTTAGTTAAAGTGAAACCTAGCACAATGGAAAAATCGAATGATTTATTATGAAAATATTAAAATAGCATGGGAGACCAAGAAAAACAAATTGGTACAATGTAAGGCCATGTGGCGAACAATAATAAAGGCACTAGGGACAGAGGTGTGAGCATGCTGATCTGGCCAGAGGAGATGGAGGTGTGAGCATGCGTGTCTGTCCAGAGGAGATGGAGGTGTGATCACGTGGGTCTGGCCAGAGGAGATGGAGGTGTGATCACTTGGGTCTGGTCAGAGGAGACGGAGGTGTTTTTCATATGTGTTGGTTTGTATTTGGTGTTAAAGAACAACAACAAAAAAATGATAAAACACAATGAAACCTCTGCTGACTGCTCTGTAGTCAGGAACTTAGAATGCCTACCCATAAGGAATTCAGAAGTGGCACCTTTGTCTGGTCCACAAGGGAAAAAGATTTCAGGGACAGGATTCAGACCACTGGCATCTCTGAGCCACTAGATGGAAGACTAATCTAAAGTACCTTACTTATGCTCTTTCTAAGTTCATCTCAGTCAGACCTGGCTCAAAGTTCATCTCAATCAGACCTGGCTCAAATAGCTCTCGTACTTGCAAGTGGAGACATGATGACCAAACTGCCTTTCCCTGTCTCCCTTAGTGATCTGAGGGGGTAGGAGTCAGAGGAAGTGGCTAAAGTGGCTCCTTCTTCTTTCCAAGATGGCGTAGCAGTCAGGTGTCTTTTGTCTTCGTCTTGTGGTGTCCCGTGTATATATATTTTTATATATTTTTGTCTTCGCATGTATTTTCTATATTTTTCTTAACCCCAACTTCAACATACTCTCCTGTAACCCGCCTCACCCAATGTGGTATGGATCTGCTATTTTCTTTACTTCAGAACCGGAACCCCCAACAGAAGCTAGCCAGCTAACAAGCTACTAGCTAGTAGTCAGCTAGACACTGCTAGCGGTCATCAGCTAACCTTTAGCCCGGACAACTCCTGCCAGTCTGCACAACGCGATTCAACCCAGAGCGTATCGGACTTCTTACACTCCATATCCCCGGATTCCTACCGCAAGCTCTGAACCTCTTCACCTGGATCATCGCAGCTAGCTAGCTGCTATCCAATTGGCTTCTCCTGGCTAATGTCTCTGTCCCGAAGCAAGCACCAATTAGCCTGGAGCTAGCCTATGCTAGGCCAATCTCCCGGCTAGCTGAAGAGGTCCATCAGCCACTCCTTGGGCTACAATAACTATTTTGCCAATTGGCCTGGACCCCTTTTATTGCCAATACGGAGCCCTGCCGATCCATCACGACTGGACTACCGACGTAATCCGCCCGAGGGGTTTTTTCAACTGGCTCCCCCGTCGCGACGTCCCCTGAATGCCCATCTGCTAGCCTGCTAGCTGCGGCCCGCTAGCTGTCTAGAGCATACCGGACTGTTAGCTGAAGAAGTCCATCAGCCAATTTTTTGGGCTACTATACCTATTTTGCCAATTGGCCTGGACCCTTTTACTACACGGAGCCCTGCTGATGCATCAAGACTGATCTGCCGACGTAACCGCACGAAGGGGCTACAACTGACTTCTTCCGTTGCGACGTCCCTCTACGGCCCTTCTTCTAGCCCCGGCCCGCTAGCTGTCTGAATCGACGTGTCTCCAGCTCGCCCAGCTACTCACTGGACCCAATGATCACTCGGCTACGCATGCCTCTCCCTAATGTCAATATGCCTTGTCCCCTGCTGTTTTGGTTAGTTATTATTGCCTTATTTCACTGTAGAGAATCTAGTCCTGCTCAATACGCCTTAGCTAACCCTTTAGTTCCACCTCCCACACATGTAGTGACCTCACCTGGTTTAAATGATGTTTCTAGGGACAATATCTCTCTCATCATCACTCAATGCATAGGTTTACCTCCACTGTATTCACATCCTACCATACCTTTGTCTGTACATTATGCCTTGAATCTATTCTACCGTGCCCAGAAACCTGCTCCTTATACTCCTGTTCCAAACGTACTAGACGACCAGTTCTTATAGCCTTTAGCCGTACCCTTATCCTATCCCTCCTCTGTTCCTCTGGTGATGTAGAGGTTAATCCAGGCCCTGCAGTGCCTAGCTCCACTCCCGTTCCCCAGGCGCTCTCATTTGTTGACTTCTGTAACCGTAAAATCCTTGGTTTCATAAATGTTAACATTAGAAGCCTCCTCCCTAAGTTTGCTTTAGCACACTCTGCGAACCCGGATGTCCTAGCAGTGTCTGAATCCTGGCTTAGGAAGACCACCAAAAACCCTGAAATGTCCATCCCTAACTATAACACTTTCCGACAAGATAGAACTGCCAAAGGGGGCGGAGTTGCAATCTACTGCAGAGATAGCCTGTAGAGTTCTGTCTTACTATCCAGCTCTGTGCCCAAATAATTTGAGCTTCTACTTTTAAAAATCCACCTTTCCAGAAACAAGTCTCTTACCGTTGCTGCTTGCTATAGACCACCTTCTGCCCCCAGCTATGCCCTGGACAACATATGTAAATGTGTTGCCCCCATCTATCTTCAGAGCTCGTGCTGTTAGGTGACCTAAACTGGGATATGCTTAACACCCCGGCCATCCTACAATCTAAGCTTGATGCCATCAATCTCACCAAAATTATCATTGAACCTACCAGGTACAACCCCAAATCCGTAACACGGGCACCCTCATAGATATCATCCTAACCAACCTGCCCTCCAAATACACCTCTGCTGTCTTCAACCAGGATCTCAGTGATCACTGCCTCATTGCCTGCGTCCGTAATGCGTCTGCGGTCAAACGGCCACCCCTCATCAAATCAAATTTCAAATCAAATGTATTTATAAAGCCCTTCTTACATCAGCTGATATCTCAAAGTGCTGCACAGAAACCAAGCCTAAAACCCCAAACAGCAAGCAATGCAGGTGTAGAAGCACGGTGGCTAGGAAAAACTCCCTAGAAAGGCCAGAACCCAGGAAGAAACCTAGAGAGGAACCAGGCTATGAGGGGTGGCCAGTCCTCTTCTGGCTGTGCCGGGTGGAGATTATAACAGAACATGGCCAAGATATTAAAATGTTCATAGATGACCAGCAGGGTCAAATAATAATAATCACAGTGGATGTCGAGGGTGCAACAGGTCAGCACCTCAGGAGTAAATGTCAGTTGGCTTTTCATAGCCGATCATTCAGAGTATCTCTACCACTCCTGCTGTCTCTAGAGAGTTGAAAACAGCAGGTCTGGGACAGGTAGCACGTCCGGTGAACAGGTCAGGGTTCCATTGCCGCAGGCAGAATAGTTGAAACTGGAGCAGCAGCACGGCCAGGTGGCCTCGGGACAGCAAGGAGTCATCAGGCCAGGTATTCCTAAGGCATGGTCCTAGGGCTCAGGTCCTGCGAGACAGAGAAAGAAAGAAAGAAAGAAAGAAAGAAAGAAAGAAAGAAAGAAAGAAAGAAAGAAAGAAAGAAAGAAAGAAAGAAAGAAAGAAAGAAAGAAAGAAAGAAAGAAAAAGCCTAAGCAAGTGAAATAAATAATAAACAAAAGTGAGAAGATACAAAACAACATCAACAAAAAACTATCCTCAGAGAGAGAGAAAGAAAGATTGAGAGAAAGAAAGAAATATAGAAAGAGAGAAAAAAGAAAGAAAGAGAGAAAGAGAAATTAGAGAGAGCATACTTAAATTCACGCAGGACACCGGATAAGACAGGAGAGATACTCCAGATATAACAGACTGACCCTAGCCCCCCGACACATAAACTACTGCAGCATAAATACTGGAGGCTGAGACAGGAGGGGTCGGGAGACACTGTGGCCCCATCCGACGATAAACCCGGACAGGGCCAAAGAGTCAGGATATAACCCCACCCACTCATCACTGTCAAATGTTCCCTAAAACAATTCATCGAGCAGGCCTTTCTAATCGACCTGGCCCGGGTATCCTGGAGGGATATTGACTTCATTCCGACAGTAGAGGATTCCTGGTTATTCTTTAAAAGTGCTTTCCTCACCATCTTAAATAAGCATGCCCTATTCAAAAAATGTTGAACCAGGAACAGATATAGCCCTTGGTTCACTCCAGACCTGACTGCCTTTGACCAGCACAAAAACATCCTGTGGCGTACTGCATTAGCATTGAATAGCCCCCGCGACTTGCAACTTTTCAGGGAAGTTAGGAACCAATATACACAGTCAGTTAAGAAAGCAAAGGCTAGCCTTTTCAAACAGAAATTTGCATCCTGTGGCACAAACTTCAAAAAGTTATTGGAAGTCCATGGAAAATAAGACCATCTCCTCCTAGCTACGCACTGCGCTGAGGCTAGGAAACACTGTCACCACCGATAAATCCTTGATAATTGAGAAATTCAATAAGCATTTTTCTACGGCTGGCCGTGCTTTCCACCCCGGTTAACAGCCCTGCACCCCCCACAGCAACTTGCCCAAGCCTCCCCCATTTCTCTTTCACCCAAATCCAGATAGGTGATGTTCTGAAAGAGCTGCAAAATCTGGACCCTACAAATCAGCCAAGCTAGACAATCTGGACCCTCTCTTTCTAAAATGATCCGCCGAAATTGTTGCAACTCCTATTACTAGCCTGTTCAGCCTCTCTTTCATATTGTCTGAGATACCCAAAGATTGGAAAGCTGCCTCGCCTGCCTCGCCTGGTTCACCAACTACTTCTCAGACAGAGTTCAGTGTGTCAAATCGGAGGGCCTGTTGTCCGGACCTCTGGAAGTCTCTATGGGGGTGCCACAGGGTTCAATTCCCGGGCCGACTCTTTTCTCTGTATACATCAATGATGTTGCTCTTGCTGCTGGTGATTCTCTGATCCACCTCTACACAGACGACACCATTTTGTACACTTCTGGTCCTTCTTTGGACACTGTCTACACAGACGACACCATTTTGTACACTTCTGGTCCTTCTTTGGACACGTTCCGCCAGCGGGACCCCTAGCCAACAGCCAACGGAATCGCATGGCGTGAAATACAAAAACTACTAAAATACCACAATTCAATTTTCTCAAACAATCAACTATTTTACAACATTTTAATTAAAGATAAGACTCTCGTTAATATAACCACATTGTCCGATTTCAAAAAGGCTTTACAGCGAAAGCAAAACATTAGATTATGTTAGGAGAGTACATAGACCAAAATAATCACACAGCCTTTTTCCAAGCAAGCATATATGTTAATAAAACCCAAAACACAGCTAAATGAAGCACTAACCGTTGATGATCTTCATCAGATGACACTCCTAGGACATTATGTTATATAATACATCTATGTTTTGTTCAATCAAGTTCATATTTATATCCAAAAACATATTTTTACATTGGCGTGTGATGTTCAGAACATGTATTCCCACCAAAAACTTCTGGTGAATTTCCAAAAATACTCATCATAAACGTTGACAAAATACATAACAATGATTTTAGGAATTATAGATACAGAACTCCTTTACGCAACCGCTGTGTCAGATTTTAAAATAGCTTTTCGGCGAAAGCACATTTTTCAATATTCTGAGTACATAGCTCGCCATCACGGCGAGCTATTTTGACACCCGCCAAGTTCGGGGCAAACTAAACTCAGAATTAGTATTAGAAATATTGTATGTAAATATTGTATTACCTTTGCTGATCTTCGTCAGAATGCACTCCCAGGACTGCTACTTCCACAAGAAATGTTATTTTTGTTCCAAATAATCCATAGTTTTGTCCAAATACCTCCGTTTTGTTTGTGCGTTCAGGTCACTATCCAAAGGCTAATGCGCGAGCGCATTTTGAGACACAAAAAGTCTAAATGTTCCATTACCATTCTTAGAAGCATGTCAAACTCTGTTTAAAATCAATTTTTATGGTATTTTTCTCATAAAATAGCAATAATATTCCAACCGGACAATAGTGTATTCATTCAAGGAGGAAAAGAAAAAACAGCGTGCTTGCGGGACCGCGCATATCCAATCTCTTAGTCCCCAGGCAGACCACTGAGAAACTGAGCCACTATACTCTGCCCAGAGACAGGAGAAGGCTCAATCTGCTTTCTGAAGGCTTTAGACAGCCAATGGAAGCCTTAGAAAGTGCAACGTAACCCCACAGATACTGTAGTTTCGATAGAGAATCAAAAGAAGAACTACAATTCTCAGACATTCCACTTCCTGCTTGCAATTTTCTCAGGTTTTTGCCTGCAATATGAGTTCTGTTATACTCACAGACACCATTCAAACAGTTTTCGAAACTTCAGAGTGTTTCCTATCCAAATCCACTAATTATATGCTTATTCCCGTTTCTGGGAAAGAGTAGTAACCAGTTTAAATCGGGTACGTTTTTCATCCGGCCGTGAAAATACTGCCCCTTATCCTAAACAGGTTTTAACTAACCTCCAGAAAAGCTTCAATGCCATACAACTCTCCATCTGTGGCCTCCAACTGCTCTTAAATGCAAGTAAAACTAAATGCATGCTCTTCAATCGATTGCTGCCCGCATCTGCCCGCCCGTCCAGCATCACTACTCTGGACAGTTCTGACTTAGAATATGTGGACAACTATAAATACCTAGGTGTCTGGTTAGAATGTTAACTCTCCTTCCAGACTCACAGTAAGCATCCCCAATCCAAAATTAAATCTAGAATCGGCTTCCTATTTCACAACAAAGCATCCTTCACTCATTCTGCCAAACATAGCCTCGTAAAACTGACTATCCTACCGATCCTTGACTTCGGCGATGTCATTTACAAAATTGCCTCCAACACTCTACTCAGCAAATTGGATGCAGTCTATCACAGTGCCATCCGTTTTGTCACCAAAGCCCCATATACTACCCACCACTGCGACCTGTACGATCTCGTTGGCTGGCCCTCACTTCATATTCGTCGCCAAACCCACTGGCTCCAGGTCATCTATCAGTCTTTGCTAGCTAAAGCTCTGCCTTATCTCAGCTCACTGGTCACCATAGCAGCACCCACCCGTAGCACGCCCTCCAGCAGGTATATCTCACTGGTAACTCCCAAAGCCAATTCCTCCTTTGGCTGCCTTTCCTTCCAGGTCTCTACTGCCAATGACTGGAACGAACTACAAAAATCACTGAAGCTGGAGACTCATATTTCCCTCACTAACTTTAAGCACCAGCTGTCAGAGCAGCTCACAGATTACTGCACCTGTACTTAGCCCATCTGTAAATAGCCCATCTAACTATCTCATCCCCCATGCTGTTATTTATTTGATTTATTTTGCTCCTTTGCACCCCAGTATCTCTACTTGCACACTCATCTTCTGCACATCTATCACTCCAGTGTTTCATTGCTATATTGTAATTATTTTGCCACTATGGCCTATTTACTGCCTTACCTCCTTTATCCTACCTCATTTGCACACACTGTATATGGACTTTTTCTATTGTATTTTTGAATGCATATTTATTTATCCCATGTGTAACTCTGTGTTGTTGTTTGTCACACTGCTTTGCTTTATCTTGGTCAGGTCGCAGTTGTAAATGAGAACTTGTTCTCAACTGGCCTACCTGGTTAAATAAAGGTGAAATAAAATAAATAAAGAAAATAAGAATTGTACCTTAAAAGGAATGTGAATTAAGCACAGAAGGTTGGTGGGACCTTAATTGGGGAGAACAGGCAGCTCGTGGTTACGACTGGAGCGGAATCAGTGGAGTGATATCAAATACATCAAACACATGGTATTCAGGTGTTTGATGCCTTTCCATTTGCTCCGTTCTGGCCATTATTATGAGTCGTCCTCCCATCAGCAGCCTCCAATGTAATTAAGTGACCAAGAGTTGGCAGTGTTGTACACATAATCCACTGTAGAGGGTCTGTATATATCTCACAGACTCAGGTCACATGGAAGAGCCAAGGTAAGTACCATAGGTAGAATATTTTCTGATACTTCTGTGTGTGTGTGTGTGTGTGTGTGTGTGTGTGTGTGTGTGTGTGTGTGTGTGTGTGTGTGTGTGTGTGTGTGTGTGTGTGTGTGTGTGTGTGTGTGTGTGTGTGTGTGTGTTCTGTCCAGGTTTGTTTGACTCTGTGGCTCTTCACCGGTTTATTTTCAACACGTTTTGACCTCTTTGTCCCAGCAGTAAATTCCTGGGGAAATGGTGAACAACCTTCTTCAAAAGTTCCATTAGTCCCAGATGGGGCAAAACGTTTACCTGGTGCTAAAATTCTAACTTTCCATTGAACTCGATTTATTTAGGTTTAAATTTATTCTGGCATTTGACAAATATTTAAAGTAAAAATAAGCATTCAACAGGTGTTTTAGATGATAGCTTTATAGGTGTTGTTTCCCTTTCTTTCTGTAACGATGCCACACACACGCACACGCACACACACACACACACACACACACACACACACACACACACACACACACACACACACACACACACACACACCCTCTAAGCAGTAGCAGATAAGAAAATTGCATAATGGAACCAGCCATAATTAAACAAGGTTAATTGTTTATGTTAGTCCCACAGGCATTCACTGCCCTGATTGAAACTTGATTAAAAATTGAGTTCCTTCTGGTAGACAATATTGAGTCGGAACTCTAGACAATAAACCTATGAACACTGTGCAACATTTCTCTCCCCCTTATCCTGAGTATAAGAGGAGTATAACAGGCCACTGACTGACTGTGCTCTACCCACGCCCAATAACATGCCTTCTACTGAACGTACTACTACTGAACGTATTTAGGTCCTAAGAGCTCGTGTCTCCAGACAGATGTTAGCTGCTACTCTCTCTCTCTGTCTGGGAATGATGATGTCCCTGGAAAGAATGTCCAGAATGAGTGCACTGACTGAATCAGCTCTGTGTCATTTGTCTCCCCCTGGCTTCATATGGCTGGTGAGACCTTGGAGACCACTGATGGAGTCTGTTACTCACGTTAGCCCTGGCCATTTCTGATGACGTCATGACTCTACTAACCTCCCAGGCTGAATGGTGGCTGGTGAGAGCTATAGAGGCAACCTACACAGCATGACTTTATCCTACTATTCTAAGAAGCAATACTATAAGACAATTCGTTATTTTGGGGGAGAGATTTAAATTATTTACAAAGAGAGGGAGAAACACAGACAGATATAACTATATGTAAAGCATGTAGTCATTATGACTTTGACTAACGTTTGATAGTTGAGACAATGAAACTATACGTGATTACAGTGAAGTTTAAACATTCCATAGAAAGCCTAGCTGAACCACCCCTCATGTCTGACACTGTAGCACCCAATACCACCTTAGTAGGGCCCCCCTCTATGTATTATAAACAGAACACCCAAATTCCATAGCCCCCTTCACACAAAGAAGTACTGAGTGCTTCTTGGACACTGGCCTGTCTAAACTCACAATGGAGAGCAACAAGGCTCTGCCATGTTTAGCTGTGTTTGTTTTACACATGGTGTGTGTGTGTTCCTGCATGCATGTTTGTGCAGCCAGGTCACCTGTGATACAAGTCAGTATTCAACAACCGTCCATGTCTGAGGATGTCGGGAGATGACGTGGAAACCGTCCACTGTTACCTTCAAGTAGGTTTTGGTTGTGTTGTGGTTAGGGATGGCAGACAGGCGTAAGCATCTGATTCCAGAGGTTGCAAGTTTGAATCCAGTGATAGAAAGTCATTTTTATTTGAAGCCTATCCCAAACCTTAATCCTTGCCTTAACCATTCTGAGAAAATGCCTTACCTTAAGAATTTGGAGTTAATGCCTGAACTTAACCCTTACCTTAACATTTCAAAACTTAACCCTAACCTTAATCATTCGGAACTTAACCCTAACCTTAACAATTTGGAACTTAACCCTAACCTTAACAATTCGGAACTTAACCCTAACCTTGAAAATGTGGAGTTAATACCTAAACTTAACCTTAAACACTTCAAAAATTGACATTTGGAACAACTTCAAAATTTGACTTTGAGAAACATGGATGAACCTCAAATGTTTACTTGACACTGTGACAGCTGTTAGTGTTTGTGTGTGAGTGAGTGCATGTGTGCCTGTGTGTGTGTGTCTTATCCATATATCAGAGGCTATGTTGACTCTGGCCAAGTCCACAATCCTATTTAGTTCATTCGTTTTTGAAGACCTGGGTGTTGGCTTGGTCCACACTCAAATAGTGGCAAAAGCAGGAAACTGCTGATCAAAGGAAAACATAATGCAGGAACATTTTGTTGACACCTAATCAAAAATCAGTTTTCCCTTTTATGTTATAATGAATGTGATTACATGGACAGGGATAGATCAGCACTCCTTTGCTGAGGCGCTTTGTGAATACAGGGCCAATTTTGGAGTGAAATACTAAAAGTGTTGCCAACTAACATTTCAAAAATCATGGCCTTCAAAAGAATGGACGTATAATCAGTTAGTGGTTAAGTGATACTCATTCTGAAACACAAACATATTTTTTATTGAACCAGTGAATCACCCGTCTGCCTCTGTGTCTCAGGTAATTAACACAACCATCCATCTGGGTTTGTGACTGGCGGCAGCGGGAGAAACATGGCGTAGAAAGTGTCCGACTCTGCCAGAGACATTCTCCTTCTTTCTCTCCTCTCCTCCACCGCTCTTCAATCTGTCTGTCCAGGTCAGGCGTTCTCTGTGACGTTGCTTCTGTGAGGTTTTTGCAGCTGACATTTGCTAAACTGGCTTCCCAGTAACACTGTGGCTTGAGTCACAGGCCAGAGAGATGTGATTGGATGGATGCCCGACCCTGACTGAGATGCTATTGGATAGAAACCAACAACCCACAGGTCCTCTCCAACAGCCTCTGTTTCTGCAGATTTCTAATTTCTTCTTCTTCTTAACCCCTGTAAATCTAAACCCAATCTACTAAATTAACATATGGAATTGCTTAAAACCTCTTTGTGCTAGGGCGTATTTTGTCGTCCGGATTTTGACGTCCGGATGAAAAGCGTGCCCGAAGTAAACTGCCTGTTACTCAGGCAATTTACTTTGCATATAATTGGTAGATTTGGATAGAAAACACTCTATAGTTTCTAAAACTGTTAAAATAATGTCTGTGAGTATGACAGAACTGATATGGCAGGCGAAACCCCGAGGACAAACCAGCAAACCATCAGCCTACCACTGTTTTCAATGGCTGTCATGTTTATTATGAGGTGAAATCCTCCCAGATTGCAGTTCCTATGGCTTCCACTAGATGCCAACAGTCTTTAGAAAGAGTTTCAGGCTTGTTTTTGGAAAAATTAGCTAGAATTTGTAGTTTTTTTAAGTGGCTCCCATTTTGGCTGTAGTGTTTTCATGTGCGTGGATCTTGTGCGAGTTCTTTATTGTTTATCTCCGGTAAAGACAATAACGATTCTCCGTCTTAAATTTTATCATTTATTTACATATTAGGGCAGCTGAGGTTTGATTATAAACGTTGTTTGACGTGTTTGGAGAAGTTTATTGGTAACGTTTGGGATTCATTTTGTATGCATTTTGAATGAGGGAAACCAGTGGATTATTGAATGAAGCGCGCCAGTTAAACTGAGTTTTTGGGGTTATAAAGGACTTTATCGAACAAAAGGACCATTTGTGATGTAGCTGGGACCTTTTGGAGTGCCAACAGAAGAAGATCTTCAAAGGTAAGGCTTTTATTATATCGCTATTTCTGACTTTCGTGGCGCACCTGCCTGGTTGAAAAATGTTTTTCATGCTTTTGTATGTGCGGCGCTGTCATCAGATAATCGCATGTTGTGCTTTCACCGTAAAGCCTTTTTGAAATATGACACAGTGGCTGGATGAACAAAAATTTAAGCTTTATTTTGATGTATGACACTTGTATTTTCATGAAGGTGAAATATGTCTATTTCTGTAATTTGAATTTCGCGCTGCAATTTCACCGGATGTTGTCGAGGTGGGTCGCTTGCGGAACGCCTGCACCAGAAAGGTTAAAGACGGTCATCAAATTGATCATTTAGACATTTGATTTTCAATTATAGGACCCCTGTAGGTATAAAAAAATCTATATACAAAATGTACTTGATGAAATATTGAATTTGGACTTTATTGCTATAGCCCATAGAAATGCATTGAATAACACATTCATAAATGGCAAAACAGACAATCAAAGAATAAATCATAAGGAACAAGGTTTTAACCTCTCTAGGGTATGTGGGACCTACTCAACATCCAGTGGAATCCCGTTGCGCGATATTCAAATACCTTAGAAATGCTATTACTTCAATTTCTCAAACATATGACTATTTTACACCATTTTAAAGACAAGACTCTCGTTAATCTAACCACACTGTCCGATTTCAAAAAGGCTTTACAACGAAAGCAAAACATTAGATTATGTCAGCAGAGTACCCAGACAGAAATAATCAGACACCCATTTTCAAGCTAGCATATAATGTCACATAAACCCAAACCAAAGCTAAATGCAGCACTAACCTTTGATGATCTTCATCAGATGACACTCCTAGGACATTATGTTATGCAATACATGCATGTTTTGTTCAATCAAGTTCATATTTATATAAAAAAACAGCTTTTTACATTAGCATGTGACGTTCAGAACTAGCATACCTACCACAAACTTCCGGTGAATTTACTAAATTACTCACGATAAACGTTCACAAAAAGCATAACAATTATTTTAAGAATTATAGATACAGAACTCCTTTATGCAATCGTTATGTCCGATTTTAAAATAGCTTTTCGGCAAAAGCACATTTTGCAATATTCTGAGTAGATAGCTCGCCATCACGGGCTAGCTATTTTGACACCCACCAAGTTTGGCACTCACCAAACTCAGATTTACTATAAGAGAAATTGGATTACCTTTGCTGTTCTTCGTCAGAATGCACTCCCAGGACTTCTACTTCAATAACAAATGTTGGTTTGGTTCAAAATAATCCATAGTTATGTCCAAATATCCTCTGTTTTGTTCGTGCGTTCAAGACACTATCCGAAGGGTAACGAAGGGTGACGCGCCGGCACATATCGTGACAAACAAATTCAAAATATTCCATTACTGTCACGTCCTGACCAGTGGAGGGTGTAGTTGGGTCAGGACGTGGCAGAAGGGAGTGTGTGTTTTTTATTGTTTCATTGATTTTGGCCGTGTGACTTCCAATCAAGCACAGCTGTAGAGGGTTGTGGTTGATTGGGAGTCACACATAAGGAGCATGTTTTTCCTTTGGGTTTTGTGGGTAATTGTTTCTTGTTTAGTGTGTTTGCACCTGACAGGACTGTTGGCTGTCAGTTTCCTTGTTTTGTTTGTTATAGTGTTCTTTCTAATTAAATTGAAAGATGAATACTAACTCCGCTGCATTTTGGTCCATTCCTGAAGAGAGCCCTTACAATTACCGTATTTCGAAGCATGTCAAACGCTGTTTAAAATCAATTTTTATGCGATTTTTCTCGTAAACAAGCGATAATATTCGGACCGGGAAACCCTGTTTTCGTTCAAAGACTAAAAATCTAAAATGGACTCTTCTCGTGCATGCGCGCACCAGTCTCATTGTTCTCTGATCGACCACTTACCAAATGCGCTACTGTTTTTCAGCCATGGCCTGCAAAGTCATCATTCAACGTTCTGCCGCCTTCTGAGAGCCTATGGGAGCCGTATGAAGTGTCACGTTACAGCAGAGATCCTCAGTTTTCAATAAAGAGAGTGTAGAAGGCCAAGAAATGGTCAGAGATTCCTGTAAGGAATCTTCTCCGGTGAATTTACTAAATTACTCACGATAAACGTTCACAAAAAAACATAATTATTTTAAGAATTATAGATACAGAACTCCTTTATGCACTCGCTATGTCCGATTTTAAAATAGCTTTTCGGTGAAAGCACATTTTGCAATATTCTGAGTAGATAGCCCGGCCATCACAGGCTAGCTATTTTGACACCCACCAAGTGTGGTACTCACCAAACTCCGATTTACTATTAGAAAAGTTTGATTACCTTTGCTGTTCTTCGTCAGAATGCACTCCCAGGACTTCTACTTCAATAACAAATGTTGGTTTGGTTCCAAATAATCCATAGTTATATCCAAATAGCGGCGTTTTGTTCTTGCGTTCAAGACACTATCCGAAGGGTAAAGAAGGGTGACGATCCCGACACGTTTCGTGACAAATAATTTCAAAATATTCCATTACCGTACTTCGAAGCATGTCAACCGCTGTTTAAAATCAATTTTTATGCTATTTTTCTCGTAAAAAAGCGATAATATTCCGACCGGGAGTCGTTGTTTTCGTTCAAAGAGAGAGAAAGAAAACATGGTGTCGGCTCGTGCACGCGCCTCCAGTCTCATTGTCCTCAGATCGACCACTATCCAAATGTGCTAATGTTTTTTAGAAACTTTAGGGTGTTTTCTATCCCAATCAAACAATTATATGCATATTCTAGTTACTGGGCAGGAGTAGTAACCAGATTAAATAGGGTACGTTTTTTATCCGGCCATGCAAATACTGCCCCCTATCCCCAACAGGTTAATAATCCACAGAGAAATATGCCGCAACAAGGTAGGGTGCACAGACAAAATAGACAGGAGGACAGCTCCAAAATTCAAACAGATGGGGCGCAGCCCGGCAAACCTAATGCCTAACAAAATACTCAGCATAGCAGAACATAAGAAAATCCTGACTACCACATAAAACATGACAAGCAACAATCCCGCACAAATCCCCAAACGAAACAGACAAACTAAATACCCCCCACTAATGACTAACAAGGAACAGGTGCAGAACTAAACAGACATAACCAAAAGACACAGAAACATGGATCGGTGGCAGCTAGTAGGCCGGCAACGATGACCGCCGAGCACCGCCCGACCGGGGAGAGGCGCCACCTTCTGTGGACATTGTGACAGAATTGGACAATTTTATTGTCCTGTTAAGTATTCAAAATGCTTCAAGTACTTTTGGGTGTCAGAGAAAATGTATGGAGTAAAAAGTACATCATTGTCTTTAGGAATGTAGTGAAACCAAAGTAAAAGTTGTAAAAAATATAAATAGTAAAGTACAGATACCCCAGAAAATGACTTAAGCAGTACTTTAAAGTATTTTACATAAGTACTTTACACCACTGTATGTAGGTTTGAGGGGTTTCAAGTGTTCTCCTAGTTAAAGTACGGTCATCAAAGTTCAGCAGTGCAGGTATATTCCAAAACTCAAATTGAGGAGTATGAACTTCACAGTAGGGTTATTTAGTCTATGGCACTTCACAGTAGGGTGATTTAGTCTATGGCATTTCACAGTAGGGTGATTTAGTCTATGGCACTTCACAGTAGGGTGATTTCATCTATGGCACTTCAGAGTAGGGTGATGTAGTCTATGGCACTTCACAGTAGGGTGATTTCATCTATGGCACTTCACAGTAGGGTGATTTAATCTATGGCACTTCACAGTAGGGTGATTTAGTCTATGGCACTTCACAGTCGGGTGATTTAGTCTATGGCACTTCACAGTAGGGTGATTTAGTCTATGGCACTTCACAGTAGGGTTATTTTATTTTTTTATTTATTTTTTATTTCACCTTTATTTAACCAGGTAGGCAAGTTGAGAACAAGTTCTCATTTACAATTGCGACCTGGCCAAGATAAAGCAAAGCAGTTCGACACATACAAAAACACAGAGTTACACATGGAGTAAAACAAACATACAGTCAATAATACAGTAGACAAAAATAAGACTATATACAATGTGAGCAAATGATGTGAGATAAGGGAGGTAAAGGCAAAAAAAATGCCATGGTGGCAAAGTAAATAAAGTATAGCAAGAAAAACACTGGAATGGTAGATTTGTAGTTTGAAGAAAGTTCAGAGATAAAATATAAATAATATGGCGCAAAGGAGCAAAATAAATAAAATAAATAAATACAGTAGGGGAAGAGGTAGTAGTTTGGGCTAAATTATAGATGGGCTATGTACAGGTGCAGTGATCTGTGAGCTGCTCTGACAGCTGGTGCTTAAAGCTAGTGAGGGAGATAAGTGTTTCCAGTTTCAGAGATTTTTGTAGTTCGTTCCAGTCATTGGCAGCAGAGAACTGGAAGGAGAGACGACCAAAGGAGGAGTTGGCTTTAGGGGTGACCAGAGAGATATACCTGCTGGAGCGCGTGCTACAGGTGGGTGCTGCTATGGTGACCAGTGAGCGGAGATAAGGGGGGACTTTACCTAGCAGGGTCTTGTAGATGACCTGGAGCCAATGTGTTTGGCGACGATTATGAAGCGAAGGCCAGCCAACGAGAGCGGATGGCACTGTGATAGACTGAATCCAGCTTGTTGAGTAGGGTTTTGGAAGCTATTTTGTAAATGACATCGCCGAAGTCGAGGATTGGTAGGATGGTCAGTTTTACGAGGGTATGTTTGGCAGCATGAGTGAATGATGCTTTGTTGCGAAATAGGAAGCCAATTTGAGATTTCACTTTGGATTGGAGATGATTGATGTGAGTCTGGAAGGAGAGTTTACAGTCTAACCAGACACCTAGGTATTTGTAGTTGTCCACAAATTCTAAGTTAGAACCGTCCAGAGAAGTGATGCTGGACAGGCGGGCAGGTGCAGGCAGCGATCGGTTGAAGAGCATGCATTTAGTTTTACTTGTGTTTAGGAGCAGTTGGAGACCACGGAAGGAGAGTTGAATGGCATTGAAGCTCGTCTGGAGGGTTGTTAACACAGTGTCCAAAGAATGGCCAGAAGTGTACAGAATGGTGTCGTCTGCGTAGAGGTGGATCAGAGATTCACCAGCAGCAAGAGCGACATCATTTATGTATACAGAGAAAAGAGTTGGCCCAAGAATTGAACCCTGTGGTACCCCCATAGAGACTGCCAGAGGTCCAGACAGTAGGCCTTCCGATTTGACACACTGAACTCTGTCAGAGAAGTAGTTGGTGAACCATGCGACGCAATCGTTTGAGAAACCAAGGCTACTGAGTCTGCCGATGAGGATGTGGTGATTAACAGAGTCAAAAGCTTTGGCCAGGTCAATGAATACGGCAGCACAGTATTGTTTCTTATCGATGGCGGTTACGATGTCGTTTAGGACCTTGAGCGTGGCTGAGGTGCACCCATGACCAGCTCTGAAACCAGATTGCATAGCGGAGAGGGTGCGGTGGGATTCGAAATGGTCGGTAATCTGTTTGTTGACTTGGCTTTCGAAGACCTTAGAAAGGCAGGGTAGGATGGATATAGGTCTGTAGCAATTTGGGTCAAGAGTGTCACCTCCTTTGAAGAGGGGGATGACAGCAGCTGCTTTCCAATCTATGGGAATCTCAGACGACACGAAAGAGAGGTTGAACAGGCTAGTAATAGGGGTTGCAATAATTTCGGCAGATAATTTTAGAAAGAAAGGGTCCAGATTGTCAAGCCCAGCTGATTTGTAGGGGTCCAGATTTTGCAGCTCTTTCAGAACATCAGCTGAATGGATTTGGGAGAAGGAGAAATGGGGGAGGCTTGGGCGAGTAGCTGTGGGGGGTGCAGTGCTGTTGAATGCAGTAGGGGTAGTTAGGTGGAAAGCATGGCCAGCCGTAGAAAAATGCTTATTGAAATTCTCAATTATAGTGGGCTTATCGGTGGTGACAGAGTTTCCTATCGTCAGTGCAGTGGGCAGTTGGGAGGAGGTGTTCTTATTCTCCATGGCACTTCTCCATTCTCCATTTAATCTATGGCACTTCACAGTAGGGTGATTTAGTCTATGGCACTTCACAGTAGGGTGATTTAATCTATGGCACTTCACAGTAGGGTGATTTAGTCTATGGCACTTCACAGTAGGGTGATTTAGTCTATGGCACTTCATAGTAGGGTGATTTAGTCTATGGCACTTCACAGTAGGGTGATTTAATCTATTGCACTTCACAGTAGGTGATTTAGTCTATGGCACTTCACAGTAGGGTTATTTAATCTATGGCACTTCACAGTAGGGTGATTTAGTCTATGGCACTTCACAGTAGGGTGATTTAATCTATTGCACTTCACAGTAGGTGATTTAGTCTATGGCACTTCACAGTAGGGTGATTTAGTCTATGGCATTTCACAGTA
The DNA here is from genome assembly GCF_965601325.2 of Salmo salar. Classification (NCBI taxonomy): domain Eukaryota; kingdom Metazoa; phylum Chordata; class Actinopteri; order Salmoniformes; family Salmonidae; genus Salmo; species Salmo salar. The sequence goes on from NC_138315.1 coordinate 43,200,185, forward strand.
GGGTGATTTAGTCTATGGCACTTCATAGTAGGGTGATTTGAGTTTGAGTTTATTTTATTTTTACAGGGACAGTGCACATTAATCAACGTTTCAGTAAAAGTGCCGGTTTTAGCCAGCCGGCTAATTTTCAACCGCAGTCCCTGGGCAGGTTATTAAAAACAATTACAATATAGACAATAATTGAGCAGTGAGCACACACAGAGCAACATAGGACAAGCAAGACATAGCATACAGACAGAGCAACATAGGACAAGCAAGATGTAGCATACAGACAGAGCAACATAGAACAAAAAGCAGCAAGACAAAATTCATAATAGCAACAAAGTGTTTCCACACCTCACAAGCTACAGACAACATGGAAAGCGGCAATACACAGCTAGAGATTATGTTAACAAATCTGATTGACCTTTAGCCGTGTCTTCATGCATTTTGTGAAAGTGTGATATGTGGTGCAGTTATGTGTGTCTGATGGCAGTGTATTCCAGACATGGGAAGCTCTCACAGAGAAAGCAGATTTACTAAAGGTGCTTTTCCTTAAGGGAACTATGCAGTCACCTCTCATGGCAGACCTTGTGGATCTGCTGCCATATGTTTGGGTTTTCTGTTTAACAAAAATACTGAGTGGCGAGGGAGCCAGGCCATTTAGGATCTTGAATACAAGACATGCGTCGGTGTATTGCACAAGATTTTCCCAACTCAGGAGCTCATGCTTTCTGAGGATGTAACCGTGATGATGTCTATTGGGCTTCCTATCAAGCACTTTGAGAGCCTGTTTGTAGACAGACTGAATAGGTTTTAATGTTGTACAGTAAGCTTGGGCCCAACTAGTCAAGTAGTATGTTAAGTGCGGGAGTATCATAGATTTGAAGTACAGTTTTGCTACCTCTGTAGTCAAACAATTTCATATAAATCGGAAATTAGCTAGGTTGAATTTGGTTATTTGAATTACCTTTTTCACATGCTTTATAAAAGAGAGGTCGGAATCAAGAATGATGCCAAGGTACTTAAAATCAGATACCACCTGGAGCTTCTCCCCTGACACATAGATATCTGGCTCACTAGCATCTGTTGCCCTCTTTGTGAAGAACATGCAAACAGTTTTTTTCACATTGAGATGCAAACACGAGTCACTGAGCCACTTTGTAACCTGGACCATTACAGTAGTGAGTTCTTGTGCAGCTTGTTGTTTGCTCTTTGCATGCACATATATCACTGTATCATCTGTATACATTTGAACGTCATACCCAGTACAGACAGAAGGCAGATCATTAATGTACCGGCTGAACAGGAGGGGCCCCAGTGTTGACCCTTGGGGCACGCCCACATCATAGCTAAGAGTGGGTGACAGCTCCTTGCTCAATCTGACACACTGAGTTCTGCCTTCAAGGTATGATTTCATCCATCTCAAGGCATTTGGACTATGGCACTTCACAGTAGGGTGATTTAGTCTATGGCACATCACAGTAGGGTGATTTAGACTATGGCACTTCACAGTAGGGTGATTTAGACTATGGCACTTCACAGTAGGGTGATTTAGACTATGGCACTTCACAGTAGGGTCCTTCTAAGTAGTATGACTTCAAAACCTTCCAAAGAATGCCTAGATGAGAAAAACCCTGACTAGATGAGAAGAACCCTGACTAGATGAGAAGAACCCTGACTAGATGAGAAGAACCCTGACTAGATGAGAAGAACACTGACTAGATGAGAAGAACCCTGACTAGATGAGAAGAACCCTGACTAGATGAGAAGAACACTGACTGTATAAACTGTAAGAGGCCAAATCTAAGTCTCAATATCATGTAAATGCCTGACTCTAGGCCAAAGCATGTTCTGTTGGCAGTGACTGATGGGAGTGTGAAGTACCACCCATTTCCCTGCACAACTCCTCCTATATAACTGTGTTTTAAACTAAAGCACAGTCTCAATGACCAAGATGGTAAACTCAATGACCAGATGGTAAACTCAATGACCAAATGGTAACCTCATAGCCTTGATTTGATAGTCGGACAGATGAAATGAGAGACGGACTGGCGAAATGAGGGGCAGACTGGTGTATCACCCCAGATCCTGACCTCGTGTGCCTGCCTTCTTTACACAGCTAAAGTCACTGATAGTGGGAAGATTTACGTCTCGTTTCTGAACATTCAGTCATGAAAGACTGTAGGCCAGAGGAGATGAGGACATGTGAGAAGTGATTTCATTGTGTGAATGAGGGTCATGCGCACGCCTAAGGCCATTCATTTATCAAATAGAAAAAAACTCAATAAGCACAAGATATACTGCTGCATGTGGTGCCATTTTGTTATTGGATTTAGAATCCACATTCACCAGGAAAGTCATGTTGTCGTTGTGTAATGTAAACAGAAGTGATGTCAGAGGAGCACAGATACAGCCTGCCCTCTCTGTTCCACAATGAGGCTCTTGTGTCTCTGTGAGACACTGCAAAATATTTACAACTTGGGAAATCACTGTATGCAGAAAGTGTATTAGAGAGATAAGGGGGGGGGGGGGAGAGAGAGAGAAAGAGAGGACAGTTTCCTTCAAGAAGTCGTTCAGGGTTTTGTAACATAGTGAACATAAATCCGGGACACTCCATTTAGTAGGATATGTTACGTTTCGTATGGTATGTATTCATTTGTAGATGTCCATCATCCATTTTGTATGTTATGTTCCGAATTACAATTCGTAAAATATGTTACGAATTCCAATTTGTTGTAGCTAACGTTAGCTAGGTGGCTAGGTCGCTAATGCTAACGTTAGCTAGGCCATGAGATAGGGGTTAAGGTTAGGGTTAGGGTTAGAGGAAGGTTTAGCTAACATGCTAAGTAAACTCAGCAAAAAAAGAAACGTCCTCTCACTGTCAGCTGTGTTTATTTTCAGCAAACTTAACATGTGTAAATATTTGAATTTGTAACAAGATTCAACAACTGAGACATAAACTGAACAAGTTCCACAGACATGTGACTAACAGAAATTGAAAAAATGTGTCCCTGAACAAAATCAAAAGTAACAGTCAGTATCTGGTGTGGCCACCAGCTGCATTAAGTACTGCAGTGCATCTCCTCCTCATTGACTGCACCAGATTTGACTGTTCTTGCATTGAGATGTTACCCCACTCTTCCACCAAGGCACCTGCAAGTTCCCGGACATTTCTGGGGAGGATGGCCCTAGCCCTCACCCTCTGATCAAACAGGTCCCAGACATGCTCAATGGGATTGAGATCCGGGCTCTTCGCTGGCCATGGCAGGACACTGACATTCCTGTCTTGCAGGAAATCATGCACAGAATAGCAGTATGGCTGGTGGCATTTTCATGATGGAGGGTCATGTCAGGATGAGCCTGCAGGAAGGGTACCACATGAGGGAGAAGGATGTCTTCCCTGTAACGCACAGCGTTGAGATTGCCTGCAATGACAACAAGCTCAGTCTGATAATGCTGTGACACACCACCCCAGACCATGACGGACCCTCCACCTCCAAATTGATCCCGCTCCAGTGTACAGGCCTCAGTGTAACGCTCATTCCTTCGACGATAAACGCGAATCTGACCATCAAATGAGACAAAACTGCGACTCGTCAGTGATGAGAACTTTTTGCCAGTCCTGTCTGATCCAGTGTACCCATAGGCAACATTGTTGCCGGTGATGTCTGGTAAGGACCTTCCTTACAACGGACCTACAAGCCCTGAGTCCAGCCTATTGCGGACAGTATGAGCACTGATGGAGGGATTGTGCATTCCTGGTGTAACTCGGGCAGTTGTTGTTGCCATCCTGTACCTGTCCCGCAGGTGCGATGTTCGGATGTACCGATCCAGTCCAGGTGTTGTTACACGTGATCTGCCACTGCAAGGATGATCAGCTGTCCGTCCTGTCTCCCTCTAGCGCTGTCTTAGGCGTCTCACAGTACGGACATTGCAATTTATTTCCCTGGCCACCTCTGCAGTCCTCATGCCTCCTGGCAGCATGCTTAAGGCACATTCACGCAGATGAGCAGGGACCCTGGGCATCTTTTTTTGTGTTTTTCAGAGTCAGTAGAAAGGCCTCTTTAGTGTCCTAAATTTTCACAACTGTGACCTTAATAATTGCCTACCGTCTGTAAGCTGTTCGTGTCTTAACGACCATTCCACACCTGCATGTTCATTAATTGTTTGTGGTTCATTGAACAAGCATGGGAAACAGTGTTCGAACCCTTTACGATGAAGATCTGTGAAGTTATTTGGATTGTTACGAATTATCTTTGAAAGACATGGTCCTGAAAAAGGGACGTTTCTTTTTTTGCTGAGTTTAGTTGCATGATAGCTAAAAACGACTAAATAATTGTAAAGTTGCTAAATTGCTAAAATATTTAAGTTGACCGTGATGAGATTTGGGTTGCTAGACGTTTGCGTTGTATATCAACCCATCCACCCCAACCAATGTTTTTTGATGTCCTCTTATCAAATATCTAGTCTATGAGACAAGGCTTGATGTGAGGGGTTATAGAGTGTTTGTGATTAAACAAGAGAACCAGTTGCATGTGCGTTGGAGTTTCCTTGTTTAAAATGCCTTTGTGCGATGGGGTGATTCAAGGGGCAGGTTGAATGTTGTTATGTTAGCCCAAACATTCCCAAATAGCATTATCTGTTCCGTATGGTACTATTCCTGCAGGGTTGTTGGTTTTGATTCCCACAGTGGACCAGTATGAAAAAAGTATGAAAATGTATGCACTCATTACTGTAAATCGGTCTGGATAAGAGCATCTGTTAAAAATGACTTGAATGTAATTGTAGAGAAAATGAAAAAACATATGTTTTTTCATTTTCTCTACAATTACATTCAAGTCATTTTTAACAGATGCTCTTATCCAGACCGATTTACAGTAATGAGTGCATACATTTTCATACTTTTTTCATACTGGTCCACTGTGGGAATCAAAACCAACAACCCTGGCGACGCAAGCCAACTGAGCTACACAGGGCACAGATCTGAACACAGGAGAAAACCCCAGACACCTGCACTGAGGGCAGGCACTGGAGGGGTGAACGGACTGAACCTATGTGGTGTGCTAGCTAGGAGAATAATAGTATATTGTTGAATATCAATGAATGAATGATCCAGGCTGTGTGATGTTTGAACTGTACAGAACATGTAAAGCTATATTGGTGACTCTAGTCTGTTTCTCATTTACAAACCCACAGTCTCTAAAAGCCACTGAATACAGAGCATTCATAATACTAAATATGTTCCCCAGGCAAAAACACATGCTTGTCTCTTACATCTACGGAGTAGATAGTGTAATGTGAGAGCTCAGGACATGTCCTGCCAAAACCTAAAGGGATGGAAAGAGCACTTTTCCCTCTGTAGCACTTGGCTGAACATCAAGTTTCTACACCTCCTCTGTGTGTGTGTGTGTTTATACCTTGGTGACGTGTGTAAGTGTGTGTGTGTGGTGTGTACATGCCTGTGTGTGTGTGTGCCTTGGTGATGTGCATATGTGTGTGTTTTCTCCTTGTTCTCTCCTTTCATTGAGCTGGTATTAGGGCCCCATTCACCAAGCCCCAGACATTAGTCTGTTCGAGTGGAGTGGTATATTCACCATGTCCCAGTCAGAGATCAGTACTGTCTCTGTGCCTGGCGGAAGTTAGACAAAGCAGCCAGCCGGAGGGGGACTTGGCACTAGGAGACACTGGGGAGACACTGCAAGGCTGGGGCTCTGAGCTGGCCTGGGCAAACATCCTTAATCCCCCTCAAAGTCAACCTGTCATCCTCCGCAGGCACTGGCAAGGCTCTTGGAAGAGTGTGTGTGTGTGTGTGTGTGTGTGTGTGTGTGTGTGTGTGTGTGTGTGTGTGTGTGTGTGTGTGTGTGTGTGTGTGTGTGTGTGTGTGTGTGTGTGTGTGTGTGTGTGTGTGTGTGTGTGTCTATATTTGATCCCCTTCAAAGTAAACCTGTCACTGTCCGATGTGTCCTCAGTTCACACCAGACAGGAAGAGAGGGTTTCACACTAAAATAGTTGAAGTGGTCCTTCTCACCATCTTCTTTGGTTCTCGTGATATCATTACCCACTGGGCACAGGCTTCAATTCAACGTCTATTCATTGGTTCAACGCAATTTCATTTAAAATGACGTGGAAACAACATTGATTCAACCATTGTGTGCTCAGTGGATCGCTGCATGCACCTGCTCGCCTGTCCAGCATCACTACTCTGGACGGTTCAGACTTAAAATATGTGGACAACTACAAATACCTAGGTGTCTGGTTAGACTGTAAACTCTCCTTCCAGACTCACATCAAACATCTCCAATCCAAAGTTAAATCTAGAATTGGCTGCCTAATTCGCAACAAAGCATCCTTCACTCATGCTGCCAAACATATCCTCGTAAAACTGATCATCCTACCGATCCTCGACTTCGGCAATGTCATTTCCAAAATAGCCTCCAATACCCTACTCAATAAATTGGATGCAGTCTATCATAGTGCCATCCGTTTTGTCACCAAAGCCCCATATACTACCCACCACTGCGACCTGTACGCTCTCGTTGGCTGGCCCTCGCTTCATACTCGTCGCCAAACCAACTGGCTCCAGGTCATCTACAAGACCCTGCTAGGTAAAGTCCCCCCTTATCTCAGCTCGCTGGTCACCATAGCAGCACCTACCTGTAGCACGCGCTCCAGCAGGTATATCTCTCTGGTCACCCCCAAAGCCAATTCCTCCCTCGGCCGCCTCTTCTTCCAGTTCTCTGCTGCCAATGACTGGAACGAACTACAAAAATCTCTGAAACTGGAAACACTTATCTCCCTCACTAGCTTTAAGCACCAGCTGTCAGAGCAGCTCACAGATTACTGCACCTCTACATAGCCCATCTATAATTTAGCCCAAACAACTACCTCTTCCCTTACTGTATGGATTTATTTTGCTCCTTTGCACCCCATTATTTCAATTTCTACTTGGCACTTTCTTCCACTGCAAATCTACCATTCCAGTGTTTTACTTGCTATATTGTATTTACTTCGCCACCATGGCCTTTTTTTCCTTTACCTCCCTTATCTCACCTCATTTGCTCACATTGTATATAGACTTATTTTTTCTACTGTATTATTGACTGTATGTTTGTTTTACTCCATGTGTAACTCTGTGTTGTTGTATGTGTCAAACTGCTTTGCTTTATCTTTGCCAGGTCGCAATTGTAAATGAGAACTTGTTCTCAACTTGCCTACCTGGTTAAATAAAGGTGAAATAAAGAAATAAGTAAAAGTGGATGGTCTATATTTCTTCTATATATTTGACGTTGTTTTAGAAAGTTGTGGTCATGGTGATAAGAAAACGCATGAAGCTACAATGAAACATATGAGCATTTCAACACATAGCCAACATATGTTTGTCTACAACAACTCCATTCAGAATAAACAGCAGCCTACACGTCGGTCGCTCGTTGTAACCTAAACCTTCTCATTTAGCTAACTTAATTCCGTAATTTTCTATTCTATTGATTAGAGATCTCCCTCTTCACGTTGCTACACATGGAGCCTCTGACTGGTGCCAACAACAACAAGCTACATGGGTGATACCTGTGTAGGCTACACAGTATCTTTTTTGGGGGGGTGCACGTTATAGAAAACTACATTCAAAAGTTGGTTGTTTTATTCAACTCATGGTGTATATCCTTGTGTGTAGCAATGTCACATAGATGATTTTATTTAATTGAGACAAAGGTTTTTCATTGTGAAAATAGGCATATGATTTGTTTCCTAAAAAAACAAATACTCATGCAAGTATTTAAATAGTAATGTCCGTTTGGATATTCGAATAACCGTGCCCATCCCTATGGACCATAGACAACCTCTCAACTCACGTACTTGTATGTGGGTGTGTGTGTGTGTGTGTGTGTGTGTGTGTGTGTGTGTGTGTGTGTGTGTGTGTGTGTGTGTGTGTGTGTGTGTGGCAATTGGCCTGTAGGTTGTTACTGTAGGTTGGTTGGTGGGCATTGGGGCCAGCGGTGTAAAGTACTTAAGTAAAAATACATTAAAGTACTGCTTTAGTCATTTTTGGCCTATCTGTACATTACTATATATTTTTTTGTCAACTTTTACTCTTACTTTACTACATTCCTTAAGAAGATGATGTACTTTTTATTCCATACATTTTACCTGACCCACAAAATACTCATTATATTTTGAATGCTTAGCAGGACAGGAAAATGGTCCAATTCACGCACTTAACAAGAGAACATTCCTGGTCATCCCTACTGCCTCTGATCTGGCGGACTCACTAAGCACACATGCACACCAGCTGCATTAAGTACTACAGTGCATCTCCTCCTTATGGACTGCACCAGATTTGCCAGTTCTTGCTGTGACATGTTACCCCACTCTTCCACCAAGGCACCTGCAAGTTCCTAGACATTTCTGGGGGGAATGGCACTAGCCTTCACCCTCCGATCCAACAGGTCCCTGACGTGCTCAATGGGATTGAGATCCGGGCTCTTCGCTGGCCATCGCAGAACACTGACATTCCTGTCTTGCAGGAAATCACGACCAGAACGAGCAGTATGGCTGGTGGCATTGTCATGCTGGAGGGTCATGTCATGAGGGAGGAGGATGTCTTCCCTGTAACGCACAGCATTGAGATTTCCTGCAATGACAACAAGCTCAGTCCGATGATGCTGTGACACCGCCCCAGACCATGACGGACCCTCCACCTCCAAATCGATCCTGCTCCAGAGTACAGGCCTCGGTATAACGGCCATTCCTTCGACGATAAACGCAAATCCGACCATCACCCCTGGTGAGACAAAACTGTGACTTGTCAGTGAAGAGCACTTTTTGCCAGTCCTGTCTGTTCCAGTGGGTTTGTACCCATAGGCGGCGTTGTTGCTGGTGATGTCTGGTGAGGACCTGCCTTACAACAGGTCTATAAGCCCTCAGTCCAGCCTCTCTCAGCTTATTGCGGACAGTCTGAGCACTGATGGAGGGATTGTGCATTCCTGGTGTAACTCGGGCAGTTGTTGTTGCCGTCCAGTACCTGTCCTGCAGGTATGATGTTTGGATGTACCGATCCTGTGCAGGTTTTGTTACACGTGGTCTGTCACTGCAAGGACGATCAGCTGTCCATCCTGTCTCCCTGTAGCGCTGTCTTAGGCGTCTCACAGTACAAACATTGCAATTTATTGCCCTGCTACATCTGCAGTCCTCATGCCTACTTGCAGCATACCTAAGGCACATTCACACAGATGAGCAGGGACCCCGGATATCTTTCTTTTGGTGTTTTTCAGAGTCAGTAGAAAGGTCTCTTTAGTGTCCTAAGTTTTCATAACTGTGACCTTAATTGCCTACTGTCTGTAAGCTGTTAGTGTCTTAACAGCCATTCCACAGGTGCATGTTCATTAATTGTTTGTGGTTCATTGAACAAGCATGTGCTTAAACCCTTTACAATGAAGATCTGTGCAGTTATCTGGATTGTTACAAATTATCTTTGAAAGACAGGGTCCTGAAAAGGGGGCGTTTCTCTTTTTGCTGAGTTTATGTACTAACCGTACTACGAACTATTTAGCACGTACTGTTTAGTAAAAAGTACGGGTTAGGCCACGGCCGAAACGCAATAATTTTGGTCGGTTGAAGAAAACTGGGAATTCAGAAACATAACAAGCTCAAACTGGGAAAAATTGTGATGCTGATGATCTTCAGGTCGGAGAAGTCGGAGCGCTAGCATGACGCCCGAGTTTCTGACTTGTAATTCCGAGTTGGATGACCATTCAAAACTGTGCATCAGGTGCATCCTGTTTCCATTGATCATCCTTGAGATGTTTCTACAACTTGATTGGAGTCCACCTCTGGTAAATTCAATTGATTAGGCAGGCACACACCTGTCTATATAAGGTCAGTTGACAATGCATGTCAAAGCAAAAACCCAGCCATGAGGTCGAAGGAATTGTCCGTAGAGCTCCGAGACAGGATTGTGTCGAGGCAGAGATCTGGGGAAGTGTCACAAAAAATGTCTTCACCCCTGAAGTTCCCCAAGAAAACAGTTGCCTCCATCATTCTTAAATGGAAGAAGTTTGTAACCACCAAGACTCTTCCTAGAGATGGCCGCCCGGCCAATCTGAGCAGTCGGGGGAGAAAGCCTTGTTTAGGGAGGTGACCAAGAACCCGATGGTCATTCTGACAGAGCTCTAGAGTTCCTCTGTGGAGATGGGAGAACCTTCCAGAAGGACAACAATCTCTGCAGCACTCCACCAATCAGGCCTTTATATAGAGTGGCCAGACTGAAGCCACTCCTCAGTAAAAGGCACATGACAGCCCACTTGGAGTTTGCCAAAAGGCACATAAAGACTCTCAGACCATGAGAAACAAGATGCTCTGGTCTGATGAAACTAAGATTAAAATAAAATAAAATATTATTTGTCACATACACAGATGTTAATGTGATTTTAGTGAAATGCTTGTGCTTCTAGTTCCGACAGTGCAGTAATATCTAACAAGTAATCTAACAATTTCCCAACAACTACATAATACACACAAATCTAAAGGGGTGAATGAGAATATTTACATGTAAGTATATGGATGAGCGATGGCCGAGCGACATACAGTGGGGGAAAAAAGTATTTGATCCCCTGCTGATTTTGTACGTTTGCCCACTTACAAAGAAATGATCAGTCTATAATTTTAATAGTAGATTTATTTGAACAGTGAGAGACAGAATAACAACAAAATAATCCAGAAAAATGCATGTCATTTTAATGAAGGAAATAAGTATTTGACCCCTCTGCAAAACATGACTTAGTACTTGGTGGCAAAACCCTTGTTGGCAATCACAGAGGTCAGACGTTTCCTGTAGTTGGCCACCAGGTTTGCACACATCTCAGGAGGGATTTTGTCCCACTCCTCTTTGCAGATCTTCTCCAAGTCATTAAGGTTTCGAGGCTGACATTTGGCAACTCGAACCTTCAGCTCCCTCCACAGATTTTCTATGGGATTAAGGTCTGGAGACTGGCTAGGCCACTCCAGGACCTTAATGTGCTTCTTCTTGAGCCACTCCTTTGTTGCCTTGGCTGTGTGTTTTGGGTCATTGTCATGCTGGAATACCCATCCGTGACCCATTTTCAATGCCCTGGCTGAGGGAAGGAGGTTCTCACCCAAGATTTGATAGTACATGGCCCCGTCAAATGATGCGGTGAAGTTGTCCTGTCCCCTTAGCAGAAAAACACCCCCAAAGCATAATGTTTCCACCTCCATGTTTGACGGTGGAGATGGTGTTCTTGGGGTCATAGGCAGCATTCCTCCTCCTCCAAACACGGCGAGTTGAGTTGATGTCAAAGAGCTCCATTTTGGTCTCATCTGACCACAACACTTTCACCAGTTGTCCTCTGAGTCATTCAGATATTCATTGGCAAACTTCAGATGGGAATGTATATGTATTCTTGAGCAGGGGGACCTTGCGGGCGCTGCAGGATTTCAGTCCTTCACGGCGTAGTGTGTTACCAATTGTTTTCTTGGTGACTATGGTCCCAGCTGCCTTGAGATCATTGACAAGATCCTCCCGTGTAGTTCTGGGCTGATTCCTCACTGTTCTCATGATCATTGCAACTCCATGAGGTGAGATCTTGCATGGAGCCCCAGGCCGAGGGATATTGACAGTTCTTTTGTGTTTCTTCCATTTGCGAATAATCGCACCAAATGTTGTCACCTTCTCACCAAGCTGCTTGGCGATGGTCTTGTAGCCAATTCCAGCCTTGTGTAGGTCTACAATCTTGTCCCTGACATCCTTGGAGAGCTCTTTGGTCTTGGCCATGGTGGAGAGTTTGGAATCTGATTGAATGATTGCTTCTGTGGACAGGTGTCTTTTATACAGGTAACAAGCTGAGATTAGGAGCACTCCCTTTAAGAGTGTGCTCCTAATCTCAGCTCGTTACCTGTATAAAAGACATCTGGGAGCCATAAATCTTTCTGATTGATAGGGGGTCAAATACTTATTTCCCTCATTAAAATGCTAATCAATTTATAACATTTCTGACATGCGTTTTTCTGGATATTTTTGTTGTTATTCTGTCTCTCACTGTTCAAATAAAACCTACCATTAAAATTATAGACTGATCCTTTCTTTGTCAGTGGGCAAACGTACAAAATCAGCAGGGGATCAAATACTTTTTTCCCTCACTGTAGGTAAGGTGCAATAGATGGTATAAAATACAGTATATACATGTGATATGAGTAATGTAAGATATGTAAACATTATTAAAGTGGCATTATTTAGAGTGGCATTGTATAAAGTGACTAGTGATCCATTTATTCAAATGGCCAGTGATTGGGTCTCAATGTAGTCAGCGGCCTCTGAGTTAGTGATTGCTGTTTAGCAGTCTGATGGCCTTGAGATAGAAGATGTTTTTCAGTCTCTCGGTCCCAGCTTTGATGCACCTGTACTGATCTTGCCTTCTGGATGGTAGCGGTGTGAACTGGCAGAGTTTGCCCCCAGTGATGCATTGTGCAGACCGCACCACCCTCTGGAGAGCCTTGCGGTTGAGGGTGGTGCAGTTGCCGTACCAGGCTGTGATACAGCCATACAGGATGCTCTTGATTGTGCATCTGTAAAAGTTTGTCAGGGTTTTGGGTGACAAGCCAAATTTCTTCAGCTTCCTGAGGTTGAGGAGGCACGGTTGCACCTTCTTTACCACACTGTCTGTGTGAGGAACTTTAAACTTTCCATCTTCTCCACTGCTTTCCCTTCGATGTGGATAGGGGGGTGCTCCCTCTGCTGTTTCCTGAAGTCCACGATCATCATCTCCTTTGTTTTGTTGACGTTGAGTGAGAGGTTGTTTTCCTGACACCACACTTCGAGTGCCCTCAGCTCCTCCCTGTAGGCTGTCTCGTCATTGTTGGTAATAAAGCCCACTACTGTGGTGTCGTCTGCAAACTTGATGATTTAGTTAGAGGTGTGCATGGCCACGCAGTTGTGAGTGAACAGGGAGTACAGGGTAGGGCTGAGCACGCACCCTTTTGGGCCTCAGTGTTGAGTGTCAGCGAAGTGGAGATGTACCTTCACCACCTGGGGCCGGCCCGTCAAAGTCCAGGACTCTATTGCACAGGGCGAGGTTGAGACCCAGGGCCTCCAGCTTGATGATGAGCTTGGAGGGCACTATGGTGTTGAATGCTGGGCTGTCGTCAAATAATAGCATTCTTACATAGGTAAACCTTTTGTCTAGATGGGATAGGGCAGTGTCCAGTGTGATGGCGATTGCATCGTCTGTGGACCTGTTGGGGCGGTATGCAAACTGAGGTGGGTCTAGGGGGCACAGTCCTTGTTAGCGATGGTGGCGATGGTGGCACTGTATTATCCTCAAAGCGGGCAAAGAAGGTGTTTAGTTTGTCTGGAAGGGAAGGCTGGGGAGGACTTTGTATGCATCACGGAAGTTAGAGTACCAGTGGTCGAGGGCATTGCTCATGCGCGTAGCGCAATCAATATGCTCATAGAATTTAGGTAGCATTGTTCTCAAATTTGCTTTGTTAAAATCCCCAGCTACAATAAATACAGCCTCAGGATATATTGTTTCCAGTTTGCATATAGTCCAGTGAGTTTCCTTGATGGCTGTCTAGGTGTCTGCTTGAGGGGGAATGTACATTGCTGTGACTATAACTGATGAGAATACTCTTGGTAGGTAAAATGGTTGGCATTTGATTGTAAGGAATTCTAGGTTGGGTGAGCAGAAGGACTTGAGTTGCTGTATGTTGTTGTGATTACACCATGAGTTGTTAATCATGAAGCATACACCCCCGCCCTTACTCTTCCCAGAGAGGTGTTCATCTCTGTCGGTGCGATGCATGGAGTAGCCCGGTGGCTGAACCGATTCTGACAACATATCCCGAGAGAATGTTGCAATCTCTGATGTCTCTCTGGAAGGTAACCCTTGCTCGAATTTCATCTACCTTGTTGTCAAGAGACTGGACATTGGCTTGTAGTATACTCAGGAGCGGTGGGCAATGTGCACGTCTATGGAGCCTGACTAGGTGGCCGCTTCGTCTGCCCCTTCTGCGGCGCCGTTGTTTTGTGTTGACTACTGATATTAGATCAGTTGACCTGTGTGGTGGTCTGAACAGAGGATCCGCTTGGGGAAGTTGTATTCCTGGTAAGTTGACGTTGGTCTTATATCCAATAGTTCTTCCCGCCTGTATGTAATAAGAATTAAGATTTCCTGGGGTAACAATGTAAGAAACAACACATAAAAAAATACTGCATTCAGTGGATTGCGAAAGTATTTACCCCTTGGCATTTTTCCTATTTTGTTGCCTTACAACCTGGAATTAAAAGGGATATTTGGGGGGTTTGTATCATTTGATTTACACAACATGTCTACAATTTTGAAGATGCAAAATATTTTTGGGGAGTGAAATAAAGAAGAAATAAAACAAAAAAACGGAATACTTGAGCGTGCATAACCATTCACCCCCCAAAGTCAATACTTTGTAGAGCCACCATTTGCAGCAATTACCGCTGCAATTCTCTTCGGGTATATCTCTTTAAGCTTGGCACATCTAGCAACTGGGATTTTTGCCCATTCTTCAAGGCAAAACTGCTCCAGCTCCTTCAGGTTGTATGGGTCCCGCTGGTGTACAGCAATCTTTAAGTCAAACCACAGATTCTCAATTGGATTGAGGTCTGGGATTTGACTAGGCCATTCCAAGACATTTAAATGTTTCCCCTTAAACCACTTGAGTGTTGCTTTAGCAGTATGCTTAGGGTCATTGTCCTGCTGGAAGGTGAACCGTCCCAGTCTCAAATCTCTTGAAGACTGAAACAGATTTCCATCAAGAATTTCACTGCCTTTAGTGCGATCAATCATTCCTTCAATTCTGACCAGTTTCCCAGTCCCTGCCGATGAAAAACATCCCCACAGCATGATGCTGCCACCACTATGCTGAACTGTGGGGATGGTGTTCTCGGGGTGATGAGAGGTGTTGGGTTTGCGCCAGACATAGCGTTTTCCTTGATGAAAAAATGCTCAGTTCTTGTCTCATCTAACCAGATTAACTTCTTCCATATGTTTGGGGAGTCTCCCACATGCCTTTTGGCGAACACCACACGTATTTGCTTATTTTTTCTTAAGCAATTGCTTTTTTTCTGGCCACTCTTCCGTAAAGCCCAACTCTGTGGAGCGTACAGCTTAAAGTGGTCCTATGGACAGATACTCCAATCTCCGCTGTGGAGCTTTGCAGCTCCTTCAGGGTTATCTTTGGTCTCTTTGTTGCAACTCTGATTAATGCCCTCCTTGCCTGGTCCGTGAGTTTTGGTGCATTTGCTGTGGTGCCATATTCTTTCCATTTTTTAATAATGGATGTAATGCTGCTCCGTGGGATGTTCAAAGTTTCGGATATTTTTTTATAACCCAACCCTGATCGGTACTTCTCCACAACTTTGTCCCTGAACTGTTTGGAGAGCTCCATGGTGCCATTTGCTTTGTGGTGCCCCTTGCTTAGCGGTGTTGCAGATTCCGGGGCCTTTCAGAACAGGTGTATATATACTGAGATCATGTGACAGATCATGTGACACAGATTGCATACAGGTGGACTGTATTTAACTAATTATGTGACTTCTGAAGGTAATTGGTTGCACCAGATCTTATTTAGGGGCTTCATGGCAAAGGGGTGAATGCACGCACCACTTTTTCGTTTTAAATTGTTTTGAATTTTTTTAAACAAGTCATTTTATCATTTCACTTCACAAATTTGGACAATTTTGTGTATGTCCATTACAATAAATCCAAATAAAAATCTATTTAAATGACAGGTTGTAGTGCAACAAAATAGGAAAAATGCCAAGGTGGGGAATATTTTGCAAGGCACTAGTTTCCTAAGGAGAAGCGAGGCGACCATCGCTGTCGGCACCATCTTGAAGATGAACCCTTTGTCCTGTTTGCCAAGCGTCTGGAGGAAACCTGGCACCATCCCTACGGTGAAATATGGCGGTGGCAGTATCATGCTTTGGGGATGTTGTTCAGCGTCAGGGACTGGGAGACTAGTCAGGATCAAGGAAAAAATGAACGGAGCAAAGTACAGAGAGATCCTTGATGAAATCCTATTCCAGAGCGCTGAGGACCTCAGACTGGGGTGAAGGTTCACCTTCCAACAGGACAATAACCCTATGCACACAGCCAAGACAACACAGGAGTGGCTTCAGGAAAGGTCTCTGAATGTTCTTGAATGGCCCAGCCAGAGCCTGGACTTGAACCCGATCGAACATCTCTGAAGTTTACCAGAAAATAGCTGTGCAGCAACTCTCCCCATCCAACCTGACAGAGCTTGAGAGTATCTGCAGAGAAGAATGGGAGAAACTTCCCAAATACAGGTGTGCCAAGCTTGTAGCGTCATACCCAAGAAGACTCAAGGATGTTATCACTGCCAAAGGTGCTTCAGCAAAGTACTGAGTAAAGGGTCTGAATACTTATGTAAATGTCATATTTCGGGATGATAAAGATATCGTCTGACTGACTGGACTGAAACTCAACAGGGAATGAATGGTGGCTTCCAGTCAAGGTCCCAGGACTACAGCTAACACACGGGTTGTACTCAAACTCACGTACACGCGTGCACACACACACTGACACACAAGATTAAGAAGGTCACAGACTCACTCTGAGTATTATGGCTATTACAGATGTACTGGTATGACTGCTACATTTTACAGTGGTTAAGGGAATTCCTTATGATGAAAAGTGACGAACAGGGAGAGAGAGAGGGATGAGTGTTCTGTTGAGTCGGCGTGTGGACATGAAGCTTGGGTTAGGGTTATAGTTAGGGTTAGGGTTAGGGCAGTGGGGGGTATCTTTACAAGGGCATAAAACTGACTCAAGCCAAGTATACAGTACCTTGTTAGCAGCTGGGAGGATTTTCTAGTAAGCATGACCTGTTCCATCCAACAAGCTATCACAGACTCACATCAGAATTGGACATTCATCCATGTTTGTCAAACGTCAAACTTTGAAGTTGTTCCAAACGTCAAATTTCAAAGTGTTAAAGGCTAAATTTAGGTATTAACTCTGAAATCAGAAGGTTAGGCATTAACTGAAATCTGAAGGCTAGGTATTAACTCAGAAGGGTTAAGTTTGGGATAGGCTGAAAAACAAAATCTCAAAAACAGCTTTCTATCTCTTTGAACATGCGACCTTTGGCACCAGAGGCAGATGCTTACTCCCATCCGGCATGCCCGTCCACAACGCCCTAGCAAAACCCAAACCTACTAGAAGGTAACAACGCTCACTGTTGCCCCTAGTGGCCCCTACATCCTCTCCCAACGTCCTCAGACATGGATGGACGTCAAAAACTGACTTGTATCACTGGGTGACCTGGCTGGTTCCCTCAGTCTGGGAAGGGAAAGGGAGAGACCTAGTCAGCTGTACAACTGAATGCATTCAGCTGAAATGGACTTTACTATAATGGAAATGTGTAATACACACACACACACACACACACACACACACACACACACACACACACACACACACACACACACACACACACACACACACACACACACACACACACACGCAAGCACGTGTCACATATTGCCCTTCCTTCTTCTTCCCCAAATTGGAGACCAGTCCTTTTTTTGTGTATTTATTATGTATTTAGAGTTTTGCAGTGATTTTTCATTTAGAAATTGTGTACCTTTTTACTTGGCATAATTTACCTTGGTTTGCTGTGTTCTCTTCCTTGTTGTCTTAATGTATTTATTGTAGACTCCACCCCCTTGGCTGTTCGCTTTGGAGAAGAGAATTGTCCATGGTCTGCCACACCTGGGCCTTGTTGACTAACGAGCTATCTGAACTTCTTAAAATGGAATTTCCATTTCACTCTGCGGTTGCCTGCTAGAGGAGGAAGACTACCACCAAACTGCTGCTGCTACTGAAACACAACAACAACAACAACAACAACAACAACCACCACCACCACCACCACCAGCCGCCACCGCCGATGTCCTTGCCACCAGAGGTGGACCATACATGTGTGGAGGAATACTTCTGTTCAGAATGGCTCCCTGCTCATGCGTGTTTTCCTCTCTGTAGCATGCACTGGACTGGACCGGACCGTGGGCTGGGTGCCACAGACGCATGACTACAACGGAAGACGGCGAGTGGCTGCCAAACAAACAATTCAACCAACAGATGAGCAACCGACTTCAACAATCCTCCAGCAGCACAGACATTATCTCTGGGACTGTTGCTGAGTTCATAACAAAGTGGGAAGGTGATATTTACCACCTACGACTGGGAAAAATCCACTTCAACTGCCACTATAAATGGGTGATTTTTAAACTGATCATTTAAAATAAATTAATAGGGTAACTACCCATCTTTGCATGCACGTGTTGGTAGTCCTCTGTCACTGACCTGCCAGGGGTCAATAATGTCTACAAATGGGACGTGGAGGTCATTACTTGGAAATAACTTTTTTTTTTCCATGCACATTGCTATTGAGCGCTTCCAGCATTTTAAAGTAGTCAACTGGGTGAGGATTCCTATGGGTTGAGAGCAATCAGCAAATCTGAGTATTACCTTAATTGGTTTGTAAATGGCTTTAAGATGTTACCACCATCTACAAAATAAATGAAGCCACTGAGTTCTTCAGTAAAGCCAATGTTTGTCTATGGCGGTTGCATGGCTGTGTGCTCGATTTTTATACACCTGTCAGCGACGGGTGTGACTGAAATAGCTGACTCCACTAATTTGAAGCATTGTCCACATACGTTTGTATATGTAGTCTATCCACTGTCCACAATACATGAACAACAAAATATTTAGTTCGTCAGTCACCAATATTAGCTTTACACATTTCAAACATCAAAAGAAGAAAATGGACTACTTTAAAATGGAGATACAACATTACCTCTATGGCAAGGGAGAGTAGACAGGACATACAGGGTAACAAAACCTTACTGCTGTTGATGTGTTAGTGGGGCTCACTGTTGCTTGACTCAAGGTGATTGTACACTAACAGGTCCACCATGTCGTTGGCTGCTTCTCTATATTGTGGATAGTAAGTCAACTATGAGACACACGCCAGAGGGCCGTCTGTTTCATACCTCCCATATTAAAGCTTTCATGGTGCTGTTGAAAAACAGAAACGCCTGTTTCCTTCCTCTTCTGTAGAATGAAACATATGAGAACTCTCCATGCCTTACTCTGTAATTACTACCAACATTCAGTGGAGAATCACTGGCTTTCAGCCCACTACAGAGACTACACACTTTGAATCAGCCTATATCAACCCCGACTGAACCATGTACTTTAATTCCCATCCCTTTTTTCAATACAGAGGTTACACGCCCACACACACAGTTCACTCGAGTACAGGCTTCACTGAGTAAACAACAAAGATGGAACGCAATCTAAGATGTGACGGCAAGTAGCCCTTTTTATCCAAATAATATACGTTATCAGAGAGAAGTGGCACAACGAAGTATCAATTGGATCTAAAGTTTAAAAACAATGAATTTGTTGTAAAAGAGATGGAACAAAACAAAAGTGAGATTATGCTGTAATGGAAAGTGTTATGAAATATGTCAATAAAGCATGGCGAGCCGATAAAATACCACGTACGCTTTAATGTGATTTGTACGATTAAAAAGTGATGACTAGTTGACATAATGGAGGCAGATGAAGACAGTATTCTGATTGGCTTCTCTCTACTATGAATCCTGTGTTAGAATCAGACTACTCTAATACTGACACACACACAGTCATCTGGACATCTCACGTTCTACTCAACGACCTGTGTGTGTGTGTGTGTGTGTGTGTGTGTGTGTGTGTGTGTGTGTGTGTGTGTGTGTGTGTGTGTGTGTGTGTGTGTGTGTGTGTGTGTATGCACTACCATCCCCAGTTCTTCCTCAGAATACTCTGAGTCAAGATACTGATAGTTTCCTTTCATATCCTCTATAAAACATTTACGCTGGCCAGCTGTGTGTGTATGTGTGTGTATTGAAGTTCGGAGTGATCATATTGGGGTACACAGGGCTGGCCCATAGCAGACGGTTCCCTGGGAGAGTTATAATTGGTTCAGCATCAGTGGAAAGAAAAAGGGAATGTGTTGGGGGTTAACTGCCTTGCTCAAAGACACAGGAGAGGAATGTTCATCATTCCCAGCTGCTCTCCCCTTCTTCACTACAGTCAGCATCAGGGCTTTGAGATAAAGTCCTCTTACCTGGGTGAAAAAAGATAGAGAATGGCTTTCTATGTCTTTGTACAGAGGTCAATGATTGTATTCTTGCATGGCTGTAAAACTGTATTGCTCTGTGATACTGTCTAATACACACACACACACAATGTAGCGAATATTAGGAGGATATCTGAAACATGGCTTGAACCAACGATCTTGCAGCTACAGGACAATCACACTACTGGAACTAAAATGCACCATTAAATCCATTATTAAAAAATGGAAAGAATAATGCACCACAACAAAGCTGCCAAGAAACGGCCGCCCACCAAAACTCACGGACAAGGCAAGGAGGGAATTAATCAGAGAGGCAACAAAGAGACCAAAGATAACCCTGCTGCAAAGCTCCACAGCTGTAATATATCCTGTGTGTAGCTGGTGTAGAGGAGTCAGGCGCAGGACAGCAGATGTGAGTAAGAAACGTACTTTACTCAAAATATCACAAATACAACGCAAATAAACGAGCCCACAATAACGGACTGAATTACATACCAACAATCACTCACAAACAAACATGGGGGAACAGAGGGTTAAATAATGAACACGTAATTGTGGGATTGAAACCAGGTGTGTAAAACAAAGACAAACAAATGGAAAATGAATAGTGGATTGGCAATGGCTAGAAGGCCGGTGACATCGACTGCCGAACGCCGCCCGAACAAGGAGAGGGACCAACTTCGGCGGAATTCGTGACAACAGCAGAGATTGGAGTATCTGTCCATAGGACCAATTTAAGCCGTACACTCCACAGAGCTAGGCTTTATGGAAGAGTGGCCAGAAAAAAAGCCATTGCTTAAGAAAGAAATAAGCAAACACATTTGGTGTTCGCCAAAAGGCATGTGGGAGACTCCCCAAACATATGGAAGAAGTTACTCTGGTCAGATGAGACTAAACTTGAGCTTTTTGGCCATCAAGGAAAACACTCTGTCTGGCGCAAACCCAAAAACTCTCATCACCCTAGAGCATCATCCCCACAGTGAAGCATGGTGGTGGCAGCATCATGCTGTGGGGATGTTTTTCATCGGCAGGGACTGGGAAACTGATCAGAATTGAAGGAATGATGGATGGCGCTAAATGCAGGGAAATTCTTGATGGAAACCTGTTTCAGTTTTCCAGAGATTTGAGACTGGGATGCATATTCACCTTCCAGCAGGACAATGGCCCCAAGCATACTGCTGAAGCAACACTCAAGTGGTTTAAGGGGAAACATTTAAATGTTTTGGAATGGCCTATTCAAAGCCCAGACGTCAATCCAATTGAAAATCTGTGCAATGACTTAAAATTGCTGTACATCAGAGAATCCATCCAACTTGAAGGAGCTGGAGCAGTTTTGCCTTGAAGTATGAGTTGAAATCCCAGTGGCTAGATGTGCCAAGCTTAAAGAGACATACCCCAAGAGAAATGCAGCTGTAATTGCTGCAAAAGGTTGCTCTACAAAGTATTGACTTTGGAGGGGTGAATAGTTATGCACGTTCAAGTTTTCAGTTTTTTTGTCTTATTTCTTGTTTATTTCACAATAAAACATATTTTGCATCTTCAAAGTGGTAGGCATGTTGTGTAAATCAAATTATACAAACCCCCCAAAAATCTATTTTAATTCCAGGTTGTAAGGCAAGAAAATAGGAAAAATTCCAAAGGGGGTGAAAACTTTCGCAAGCCACTGTACTTTGAAGAATCTCAAATATAAAATACATTTGGATTTGTTTAACACCTTTTTTTGGTTACTACATGATTCTATATGTGTTATTTCGTAATTTTGATTCTACATGATTCTACATTTGATTCCACAATGTAGAAAATAGTAAAAATAAAGAAAAACCCTGGAATGAGTAGGTGTGTCCAAACTTTTGACTGATACTGTGTGTATGTGTGTATGTGTACATATATATATATTATCTCATCATGTGTCCCGGTCTGATGAAGAACTATAGCAGCCGTACACACACGCACACGCCCACGCACACACACACACACGCACACACACACACACACACACACACACACACACACACACACACACACACACACACACACACACACACACACACACACACACACACACACACACACACACACACACAAACACACAC
Source organism: Salmo salar (assembly GCF_965601325.2). Lineage (NCBI taxonomy): Eukaryota > Metazoa > Chordata > Actinopteri > Salmoniformes > Salmonidae > Salmo > Salmo salar. The sequence goes on from NC_138315.1 coordinate 43,222,453, forward strand.
ACACACACACACCTTTGCAACTTTCATCTTGAAACACTTCTGGAAATATAAGCATTGCAGAGAACCCATGAGAGACAAGGCAGTAAACGTGGCTACAAACCAAGTTGTTCAACCCATGTTGGCAATGAGCTGAGCGGTTGAAAAAACTCCTGCGGGCTAAATGAGAATCGTATAAAGAGGTTATAATGCATTGTAATTATATTTTATGAAGTATACAGAGGGATACGTATCATAGTTACACATCTTGACTCTGTGGAGGCTTACAGTAATAATATGAAGCCTACAGTTTAGAGGAGAATAGATGCACTGCCAAAGTCTCAGTCTAAATTTACCACAGCTTTCAGTTCTTAAATGACCCAAAAGTCCATTCATCTTTAATGAGCCGCTTATTTATTATTGTTGCCATTTGAACAAGTCTTGCATGGGGAAAGCCCCGGCTATTTTGGAACATTTCAAAGGGAATGGATGTGGGCAATAGAAGCCGTTCCTCATTACAGTTTATGGGAGGAACTTGACATTGAGATTAGCTATGGTCAGTTCTCTTCCCAGAGAGCTCGCTCCAGCGGGGTTGCCAGTTGTGAATAAATCCAAACTTTAAATTGAATTAAAATGAGCAGTAAATGTAAAATGAATTCATAAATTAGATACTGTATTTTGTGAATCATTTGGTGTTTTATAAGAGTAGTTTTATTCAGAAGGGTTTCCCAAAAGACTGAAAGACTACAACATTTCCAGATAAAGAGATTTAGTTTGCAACTGGCAACACACTGTGCAGGGGCTGGTGCTGTATAGCGCCGCCGCACCAGCGAGAAGAGTCGAAAACAGGGCAGATGGTTTGTGTGGACATTACTGGGATAGCGCCAGAGTTTTAGGTTGGGAAATCGGGAGACTGGAGATAGAGATGCGTTTCCCATACAGAAGAGCCACTCTCTACAGGTTTTCTTCTTGAATCCGGACAAAGCCTTCTATGCCTAAAACTCCCAGCTTTTTAGATGACTTATTTGGATAGTTGGACAGTCTTTTCAAATAACAGTCAGAGAATGAAGTAAAACGCATTGATTTTCGAGAGTGCTGTATCAGTTAACTTGTTAACTTGTGGATGTTAAAATGCTGTGTACACTTGGAGTGTATAACTGATATGCAAAGAAATTCCAGAAGCGCAAAGTCAGTGGTGTGGTGATTTGGAGAGCTGAACTTGGAGGTTTGGAATAACAGTTTCTAATACCCGGAATGATTTTTAGGAATTGCTGACTCCGTCAATGAGTGGCTAGTTTATTATGTTTTCCTGTCTGCGTTTTCATGCAGCTGTCATGTTGATAACAGGCTGGTGAAGTAGGGTTTTGGGTTATCTGATGTTCCACTGCGAAAACTAAAGGCATGCTTTGAAACACAACACTAAAGTGTTTGCCTCTCTCTTGCACTCAATTTTTTACTGCGCTGTGCTGTACTGTATTTTTTATTTACTGAAAACAAATGTTCTAAATAGGCATACAGGTCCCATGTACACTATTGGATATTTATCACTCTGTCAGATTGTTCATTGTAATTGACAGCTTCCCATAATGCGGGGAGAGTTTGTTCTGGGTCTGTTCCTGCTCTGTCTGCTAGCGTGGGCAGGACACGCAGACAAACAGACCCATCTCAAACGGATGCCCATACTCAACAACGGGCATCTGCAGCCGAGCGCAGCCGACAGAAAGCACACTGTCGGCGGGGGAGGGACCTCCCGCCCTGGACCCAGCTCAGCCTCGGTGCCCACCGGTCTCAGCGCTAGGCGCGGGGAGGACATGCAGGCAGACCAGGCCTCTGTTCCTCGGGCCAGGACTGGGGCTGGACAAGGCAGAAGAGGTGGAGCGCTGGCAGGGGCAGTAGGGAGGAGGGCAGCCGGGCAGCGTGTTCCCCTCCAGCCTGTCATGCTTCAGGATGAAGGCGCTCCCCGGGTGAGGACCAGACAGACCCGCATACCAAGCAGTGCAGGCTCACCTAACCTCTTGGCGAGCTTTGCAGGGAAAAACCGAATTCTGGTGATTTCTGCCCCGCACAACTCAGACGGTTACTACCGGCTAATGATGACACTGCTGAAGCCAGACGTGTACTGTGAGCTGGCGGAGCGGCATGTGCAGCAGATCGTGATATTCCACCAGGAGGGGGAGATGGGTGGGAAGGTGAGGCGGATCACCAGAGAGGGGAAGGTGATGGAGGAACCTTTGGACACAGCGCTCATCCCCCGCCTCATGACCTTCCTCAAACTGGAGAAAGGTAAAGGCATGGTCCTATCTGAAAACTATCCCCTACTCCTTCAGTGTTGGCAGATCTGTCACTCCTGTTCATCATTGATACGTTTGTATATGACAAATGAAAAATGTCCTTCCTTTTGCACATTACATATTCCAATAACATTATTGTTTAGCATAGGATCTTGAGGAACTCCGATACTTTCAAGCGTCTTTAAAACTACAGAAGTGTTCAGTATTAATATGTGATAACAATAAAACAGAATAGATGAACCGGAATGGCATTTACTGTCACAGGTGCCCAAAATGAACAATATCAAAGCCACGCCCTTATTAAGCAACATCTCTTCTGATCTGAGCCACTTGGTCATCTCTCAATCACAGGAGGTTGGTGGCAACTTAATTGGGGAGGGCGGGCTCATGGTAATGGATGGAGCGGAATAGGTTGAATGGTATCAAATACATCAAACAGTTGCTTACCATGTGGTTAATACCATTCCATTTACTCCGTTCCAGCCATTATTATGAGCTGTCCTCCCCTCAACAGCCTCCTGTGATCTCAATAACCCAGCACCAATAACCCAGCACCCATTATCAATACCCCACCAGTTTTTAACAAAACAAACCAACTTAGTGACACAACGCCAACAACCCAGCAATGAACCATCACTATTCTGGTCACACCTGTCCTAGTCCATTCAAACCTGTCACCTGTTTGATGTGGGGGTTACAGGGGTGTGTGGTGTTGGCTATTTGCATGTTTGCTGCATGTGATATGCTGAAAAGCAGTGAACATGAAAATTAAATTGTGAGGGTAACAACATAAATCTGAGTCTTTCCAGGTAAGTTTGGGATGCTTGGTGAGATTGTCTCCTTTCTGCATGTTGATTGTGGCCAAAGCCATGAAAGATAGACTATTTTATTCAGTAAATGTAATCTCTTATCTGTCATCCTGTCCTGTCCAGGTAAGTTTGGAATGGTACTTCTGAGGAAAACCCTCCAGGTGGAGGAAAGGTACCCCTATCCAGTCAGGCTGGAGGCCATGTACGAGGTCATCGACAAGGCACCAATGAGGAAGCTGGAGAAGATCCGACAGAAGGGATTCGTCCAGAAGTGTAAAGGGGCGGGAGTAGAGGGGCAGGTGGAGGAGGGGGGCGGAGACTCAGGGACGGTAGTGGAAACAGGTGGACAGGTAGACCCACTCCCAGAGAGGAAGCCGGTGAGGAAGCCAATGAGGAGACCCACGACAACCACCACTGTTGCCACAACAACAACGAGGCCAACGACAACTACCACAGTGACAACTACCACAACTATGCGACCCACAAGGACCACGACAAAAGCCACCACGACAAAAGCTACCACGACAAAAGCCACCACGACAACCACACCAAAACCCACAACAACCACGACTAAACAGACTACAACGACCACAACTAAACAGACTACAACCACACGTCAGACCACCACTGCTACTACCACCTCTACCCAGAGACCCACAAAAGCCCAGACCACCCCTGACTGGCTGCCTGCCCCTAGGACCACGGCTGAGCCATATTATTATAACCGCAGAGGCAGGGAGAGGGAGAGGGACAGGTACCCAGCCAAGACCACCCCGCCTGGGGACAACCGAACAGACAAGGAGGGGAAGGACCACAATGGCCGTCAGCAGGCAGAAGTGGTACCCACACAGCACAAACCCACCAAGGGCAAACCTACCAAGAGGAAGAATGAGATGGTATGCGTGGACTCATTACATTTCACTTATTACATTGCTGTTGAGATAGAATGTTGCATCAGGCTTGATTTTGGTGATCAATGAAGTATTCCCTCCTCTCCTCTCCTCTCCTCTCCTCTCCTCTCCTCTCCTCTCCTCTCCTCTCCTCTCCTCCCTCTCCTCTCCTCTCCTCTCCTCTCCTCTCCTCTCCTCTCCTCTCCTCTCCTCTCCTCTCCTCTCCTCTCCTCTCCTCTCCTCTCCTCTCCTCTCCTCTCCTCTCCTCTCCTCTCATCCAGGTGTTAAATAATGAGTATGAGGAGAAGTATGAATCTGGCCGGCCCACCGTCAGCGACCCAGAGACACAGACAGAGGCCAACACAGAGGTCAGCCCAGCCAAGAGGGGCAAGGGAAAACACGACAATACTGAGAAGAAGAAGAAAAAGAAGAAGGGCAAACCAGACAAGGCCGCCAAGAGGGACAAAGCCGAGAGGAGAGGAGCGAAGGCAGGGAAGGAGGGCAAAAACAACGGAAAGAAGAACGGAAAGAAGGTGTCGAAGAATCCTGAGAAAGAGGAGTACTACAAACCCACCAAGAAGCCTCCGCCTCCTAGGGGATCCCTGGCGTCCTTCCTGGACTACTTTGAGAACAGGAGACGACTCGTGGTAAGTGGCTTCCTTCCTGGACTACTTTGAGAACAGGAGATGACTCGTGGAAAGTGGCTTCCTTCTTTAACTACTTTGAGAACAGGAGACGACTCGTGGTAAGTGGTTTCCTTCCTGGACTACTTTGAGAACAAGAGATGACTCGTGGTAAGAAAAGTGTTTCCCCTTGTTTCTGGGTGTGGCGCCAGGATCCCCAGAGAAACCGTCAGGACTACAAATGCACCACTGAAACAAATAGAAGACTTTAGAGAACTAATGAAGCAATATATGGGATATTGTAACTAATAACAAAAATACATTTGATATAAATCCAATTTGTTCCACATCCCAAGAACCTATCAAAGCCACAATACAATAGCAGCAATAGCACACAGTCAGAAACGTCATAGCACTGACATAAGCACTGTAGTAAACTGCCTAGCACTGACTTAACAGCTTTACAGTACAGGCAGACTGTATAGTTGTGTTGTTATAGATTGGAGTACAGCCTTTCAAGAATTTGATCATAGGAGTGCAGCCAAGGGCAGGGTGGGAAATACAGTCCTCATCCTCTCCCTCCCCGCTGTCTAATGTAAACACAATCTCAACAGCAGTGTGTGTGTGCTGGCGTGCGAGTGCGTGCATGCATGTGTGTGTAACCCGGTCTAACCCAGTCTTTCTTTCTCTGTGTGTGTGTGTCTCCAGATCATAACAGCCCCCAGTGAGGAGAGCACTATGTACCTGCAACAGAAAGATGAATACCTGGAGACGGTGTGTGAGATGGCCATCAGGAAAGTCTCCATCATCACCATCTTTGGCTCACTCACCAACTCCACCATGAAGATAGACCACTACCAGCTGGGTAAGTACATTACACCATCATACCACTACAGACAGGGTCAGCACCACCATCTTAATCTCTGGGCTAGGTGGGACGCTTGCATCCCACCTACTCAACAGCCAGTGTAATCCCGTGGCGCGATATTCAAATACCTCAAAAATGCAAAAACTTCAATTTTTCAAACATATGACTATTTTACACCATTTTAAAGACAAGACTCTCGTTAACCTGTTAGGGCTAGGGGGCAGTATTGACACGGCCGGATAAAAAACGTACCCGATTTAATCTGGTTACTACTCCTGCCCAGTAACTAGAATATGCATATAATTATTGGCTTTGGATAGAAAACACCCTAAAGTTTCTAAAACTGTTTGAATGGTGTCTGTGAGTATAACAGAACACATATGGCAGGCCAAAACCTGAGAAGATTCCATGCAGGAAGTGGACTGTCTGACAAGTTGTGTTTCATCTTGGCTCTTTTTATTGAAGACTGAGGATCTTCGCTATAACGTGACACTTCCTACGGCTCCCATAGGCTCTCAGAGCCCGGGAAAAAGCTGAACGATATCGAGGCAGCCTCTGGCTGAAACACATTATCGCGTTTGGCAAGTGGCCGATCAGAGTACTATGGGCTTAGGCGCATGCCCGAGTCGACCCCATGCTTTATTTTCTTTCGTCTGTTTACCTAAACGCAGATTCCCGGTCGGAATATTATCGCTTTTTTATGAGAAAAATGGCATAAAAATAGATTTTAAACAGCGGTTGACATGCTTCGAAGTACGGTAATGGAATATTTAGAATTTTTTTGTCACGAATTGCGCCATGCTCGTCACCCTTATTTACCCTTTCGGATAGTGTCTTGAACGCACGAACAAAACGCCCCTATTTGGATATAACAATGGATTATTTGGGACCAAACCAACATTTGTTATTGAAGTAGAAGTCCTGGGAGTGCATTCTGACGAAGACAGCAAAGGTAATAACATTTTTCTTATAGTAAATCTGACTTTGGTGAGTGCTAAACTTGCTGGGTGTCTAAATAGCTAGCCCTGTGATGCCGGGCTATCTACTGAGAATATTGCAAAATGTGCTTTCACCGAAAAGCTATTTTAAAATCGGACATATCGAGTGCATAGAGGAGTTCTGTATCTATAATTCTTAAAATAATTGTTATGCTTTTTTGTGAACGTTTATCGTGAGTAATTTAGTAAATTCACAGGCAGTGTTCGGTGGGAATGCTAGTCACATGCTAGTCACATGCTAATGTAAAAAGCTGGTTTTTGATATAAATATGAACTTGATTGAACAAAACATGCATGTATTGTATAACATAATGTCCTAGGGTTGTCATCTGATGAAGATCATCAAAGGTTAGTGCTACATTTAGCTGTGGTTTGGGTTTATGTGACATTTTATGCTAGCTTGAAAAATGGGTGTCTGATTATTTCTGGCTGGGTACTCTACTGACATAATCTAATGTTTTGCTTTCGTTGTAAAGCCTTTTTGAAATCGGACAGTGTGGTTAGATTAATCTCTATGGGCTAGGTGGGAGTCTTGTCTTTAGAATGGTGTAAAATAGTCATGTTTGAAAAATTGAAGTTTTTGCATTTTTGAGGTATTTTAATAACTCGCCACGGGATTACACTGGCTGTTGAGTAGGTGGGACGCAAGCGTCCCACCTAGCCCATAGAGATTAATCTAACCACACTGTCCAATTTCAAAAAGGCTTTACAACGAAAGCAAAACATTAGATTATGTCAGCAGAGTACCCAGCCAGAAATAATCAGACAACCATTTTTCAAGCTAGCATATAATGTCACATAAACCCAAACCACAGCTAAATGCAGCACTAACCTTTAATGATCTTCATCAGATGACAACCCTAGGACATTATGTTATACAATACATGCATGTTTTGTTCAATCAAGTTCATATTTATATCAAAAAACAGCTTTTTACATTAGCATGTGACTAGCATGTGACTAGCATTCTCACCGAACACTGCCGGTGAATTTACTAAATTACTCACGATAAACGTTCACAAAAAACATAACAATTATTTTAAGAATTATAGATACAGAACTCCTCTACTCACTAGCTATGTCCGATTTTAAAATAGCTTTTCGGTGAAAGCACATTTTGCAATATTCTCAGTAGATAGCCCGGCATCACAGGGCTAGCTATTTAGACACCCAGCAAGTTTAGCACTCACCAAAGTCATATTTACTATAAGAAAAATGTTATTACCTTTGCTGTTCTTCGTCAGAATGCACTCCCAGGACTTCTACTTCAATAACAAATGTTGGTTTGGTCCCAAATAATCCATTGTTATATCCAATAGCGGCGTTTTGTTCGTGCGTTCAAGACACTATCCGAAAGGGTAAATAAGGGTGACGAGCATGGCGCATTTCGTGACAAAAAAATTCTAAATATTCCATTACCGTACTTCGAAGCATGTCAACCGCTGTTTAAAATAAATTTTTATGCCATTTTTCTCGCAAAAAAGCGATAATATTCCGACCGGGAAAGCGTGTATACGTACAAAGAGAGAGAAAATAAAAACATCTCGTGCCCTCGTGCACGAGCCTGAGTCTCAGAGTACTCTGACCGGCCACTATCCAAACGCGATAATGTGTTTCAGCCTGGGGCTGCCTCGATATCATTCAGCTTTTTCCCGGGCTCTGAGAGCCTATGGGAGCCGTAGGAAGTGTCACATTACAGCAAAGATCCTCAGTCTTCAATAAACAGAGACAAGAAGAACAAGATCTTGTCAGAGAGGGCACTTCCTGTAAGGAATCTTCTCAGGTGTTTGCCTGCCATATGAGTTCTGTTATACTCACAGACACCATTCAAACAGTTTTAGAAACTTTATGGTGTTTTCTATCCAAAGCCAATACTTATATGCATATTCTAGTTACTGGGCAGGAGTAGTAACCAGATTAAATCGGGTACGTTTTTTATCCGGCCGTGTCAATACTGCCCCCTAGCCCTAACAAGTTAATGTGGTGTCAAATGGTTCGGTGAATGGAGGTGAATGGGGCACTATAAACATTGAATGGTAAACAGTATACAGAAAGGATGTAAGACATGGAAGGGTTTCACAAAGACAGGGTCCGGGTCAGGATGAGATGACAGGGTCCGGTTCAGGCGGAGAAGACATGGTCTGTGTCAGGAGGAGAACACAGGGTCTGTGTCAGGAGGAGAACACAGGGTCTGTGTCAGGAGGAGAACACAGGGTCCGGGTCAGGAGGAGAAGACAGGGTCCGGGTCAGGAGGAGAAGACAGGGTCCGGGTCAGGAGGAGAAGACAGGGTCTGTGTCAGGAGGAGAACACAGGGTCTGTGTCAGGAGGAGAACACAGGGTCCGGGTCAGGAGGAGAAGACAGGGTCCGTGTCAGGAGGAGAAGACAGGGTCCGGGTCAGGAGGAGAAGACAGGGTCTGTGTCAGGAGGAGAACACAGGGTCTGTGTCAGGAGGAGAACACAGGGTCTGTGTCAGGAGGAGAACACAGGGTCTGTGTCAGGAGGAGAACACAGGGTCTGTGTCAGGAGGAGAAGACAGGGTCTGTGTCAGGAGGAGAAGACAGGGTCTGGGTCAGGGGGAGAAGACAGGGTCTGGGTCAGGAGGAGAACACAGGGTCCGTGTCAGGAGGAGAACACAGGGTTTGTGTCAGGAGGAGAAGACAGGGTCTGGGTCAGGAGGAGAAGACAGGGTCTTTGTCAGGAGGAGAAGACAGGGTCTGGGTCAGGAGGAGAACACAGGGTCTGGGTCAGGAGGAGAACACAGGGTCTGGGTCAGGAGGAGAAGACAGGGTCCGGGTCAGGAGGAGAAGACAGGGTCTGTGTCAGGAGGAGAACACAGGGTCTGTGTCAGGAGGAGAACACAGGGTCTGTGTCAGGAGGAGAACACAGGGTCCGGGTCAGGAGGAGAAGACAGGGTCCGGGTCAGGAGGAGAAGACAGGGTCCGGGTCAGGAGGAGAAGATAAACTTTCTGGTTATACTGGTTAGATCATTCTGGTTTAGTGTCTTCCTGGTGATACTGAGCAATTCCACTGTAACAGACTGATGCTGAGACTCAGATTGTTTTACTTTAAAATATGTGCCAAACATAAACCAATGATTGCAAAGTTAAACAATCCGTACAGGGACTACTTTTTAAAATATCCACTGAATATTTGACCCAAAAAAAGTTTTACTTGAAGAACAGTGCAGATGCAACGTTTGATAACTGAATGGCAACACAAACAGCACAAACTGTCATTCTGTTACCAAACTTTGCATCTGCACTGTTCTTCAAGTAAATGTATTTGTAAAATATTCAGCCCTACTACAATTCATGTCTTAGATATCTTCTCCACTTTTACACATTACCTCTGTTGTAGTCCTTCATATTCCCTAACTTACATGCCGAGTTCCAGATGGAAACTGAATAAGGACTTGTGACTGTTGTATCCTTATTTCACCCCTCCTGTCTTAAACTGAAGGATTCCAGGTGTTTTTACAGTGTCTGCAGCACAGAGGCACAAACGATAACACTGAACATACTGGTTATGATGACAATGTGACATCGTGACAGCGGCAAATACCTCTGGCTCCCAGAGATGAGAAGTAATGGCGTTTACTATCTCATACCAGATGTGTGCTTAGTTGATTGGCCTCTGTATGTCACTGTAGACTACAGTAGGCAGTTACAGGAAACTAACTGTGGGATCATTGACAGGAAATGAGCAAACCACACGCTCAGGTTGGAACCCATGTCTTATTGGGCCAACCATGGCTGAAAATTAAAGTGGAAATAAGCAGATCTGGATTCATCTTTAACTAAGCCTGGTGATAGGACTGAGCAAGTGAAACTGATAGGGTACTTATACTGAGAGGAAAGACAGGCTGAAGCAGTGAGAACTTATTTTAATTAAGCTTTCTGAGGTAATCCTTCAGGGTCTATTGAAGCACCCATTGGTCAATCTAAGAGACATAATAAAAAAAATCCCCATCAAAATCTGTCAGTTTAAGCTAGAGATATCTGTTTATGCATGCATCTCATTCCCAAAAATAAGGGGTTAAAATATGTGTCCAAAAAACACATGCCGACCGTATTACCTCCCAAGAGAATTCTCTTCAGGTTATAGTCACAGCCGTGTATATTCCCTCTCTAGCCGATACCACAACGGCCCTCAAGGATCTACACAGGACTTTATGCAAATTGGACACCACATATCCTGAGGCCACATATATTGTAGCTGGAGATTTTATTAAAACAAATTTTAGGAAAACGCTACCGAAGTTCTATCAACACATTGACTGTAGTACTCGCGCTGGGAAAACACTCAACCACTGCTATTCTCTCTTGCGGGAAGCCTACAAGGCCCTCCCCAGCCCCCCCTTCAGCAAATCAGATCACAACTCCATTTTGCTCCTCCCTTCATATAGGCAGAAACTCAAATAGGAAGTACTCATGCTAAGGTTTATTCAATGTTGGTCTGACCAATCAGAATCCATACTTAAAGATTGTTTTGATCATGTGAACTGAGATATGTTCTGGGTAGCCTCAGAGAATAACACTGATGTATACACGAACATGGTGACTGAGAACATTGGGATGTCTATAAGGGATGTTGTTCCTACTGTGACTATTAAAACTTACCCAAACCAGATAGGACTCAACACTGCTTTTCCTTAGAAACCATGTACCTACAGATATACTGTATATAATCCACAGCTGTCCTTAATATGAGGTGATGATAGAAGACCACAGCTGTCTTCAGTATGAGGTGATGATAGAAGAGCACAGCTGTCTTTAACATGAGCTGATGATAGAAGACCACAGCTGTCTTCAGTATGAGGTGATGATAGAAGACCACAGCTGTCTTCAGTATGAGGTGATGATAGAAGAGCACAGCTGTCTTTAACATGAGCTGATGATAGAAGACCACAGCTGTCTTCAGTATGAGGTGATGATAGAAGACCACAACTGTTTTCAGTATGAGGTGATGACAGAAGACCACAGCTGTCTTCAGTATGAGGTGATGACAGAAGACCACAGCTGTCTTCAGTATGAGGTGATGACAGAAGACCACAGCTGTCTTCAGTATGAGGTGATGACAGAAGACCACAGCTGTTTTCAGTATGAGGTGATGACAGAAGACCACAGCTGTCTTCAGTATGAGGTGATGATAGAAGACCACAGCTGTCTTCAGTATGAGGTGATGACAGAAGACCACAGCTGTTTTCAGTATGAGGTGATGACAGAAGACCACAGCTGTCTTCAGTATGAGGTGATGACGGAAGATCACAGCTGTTTTCAGTATGAGGTGATGACAGAAGACCACAGCTGTCTTCAGTATGAGGTGATGACGGAAGACCACAGCTGTCTTCAGTATGAGGTGATGACAGAAGACCACAGCTGTCTTCAGTATGAGGTGATGACAGAAGACCACAGCTGTTTTCAGTATGAGGTGATGATAGAAGACCACAGCTGTCTTCAGTATGAGGTGATGATAGAAGACCACAGCTGTCTTCAGTATGAGGTGATGACAGAAGACCACAGCTGTCTTCAGTATGAGGTGATGATAGAAGACCACAGCTGTCTTCAGTATGAGGTGATGACAGAAGACCACAGCTGTCTTCAGTATGAGGTGATGACAGAAGACCACAGCTGTTTTCAGTATGAGGTGATGACAGAAGACCACAGCTGTCTTCAGTATGAGGTGATGACAGAAGACCACAGCTGTATTCAGTATGAGGTGATGACAGAAGACCACAGCTGTCTTCAGTATGAGGTGATGATAGAAGACCACAGCTGTATTCAGTATGAGGTGATGACAGAAGACCACAGCTGTCTTCAGTATGAGGTGATGACAGAAGACCACAGCTGTTTTCAGTATGAGGTGATGACAGAAGACCACAGCTGTCTTCAGTATGAGGTGATGATAGAAGACCACAGCTGTATTCAGTATGAGGTGATGACAGAAGACCACAGCTGTCTTCAGTATGAGGTGATGACAGAAGACCACAGCTGTATTCAGTATGAGGTGATGACAGAAGACCACAGCTGTATTCAGTATGAGGTGATGACAGAAGACCACAGCTGTAGTTGTACTATGCTTTGTTTTTGTTGTTGTTTCAGCTTCCTTACCTGAAAATGCACTCTTATGCACAATCAAAAAAACTGTTGACTCTTTCTTCATTTTCTCTCTCTCTCTCTCTCTCTCTCTCTCACTCTGTCTCTGTCTCTGTCTCTGTCTCTTTCTTTGTCTCTCTCTCTCTCTCTCTCTCTCTCTCTCTCATTCCTCCCCTCTCAGAGAATGATAAGCCTATGAAAGGTCTTCGTCAGGAGGATCTGGTGAACCAGGATGTGATTACAGAGCTGAGGAAGGAGTTCAGTATGACCTTCAACCACTTCTACATGGTCGTCACTGACACTGACATGAGATTCAAGGTGGGGTTACCAATACATTTAGGAATTAGAACAATAATTTCATAGGATTTCTTTGGGGTTAACTCTATGTATATCAGTATCTCTTTCATTCTCTCTCTGTATCTCTCTCTCTCTCTGTGTATCTCTCTCTCTGTATCTTTCTCTCTCTTTCTCTGTATCTCTCTCTCTCTTTCTCTGTATCTCTCTCTCTTTCTCTGTATCTCTCTCTCTGTATATCTCTCTTTCTCTGTATCTCTCTCATTCTCTATCAGTCTGTCTCTCTCTCGCATCTCTCGCATCTCTCTCTCTGTATCTCCGTATCGCTCTCTCTCTCTGTATCTCTCTCTCTCTGTATATCACTCTTTATCTGTATCTCTCTTTCTCATTCTCTGTATCGCACTCTCTCTCTCTCTCTCTGTATCTCCGTATCGCTCTCTCTCTCTGTATCTCTCTCTCTCTGTATATCACTCTTTATCTGTATCTCTCTTTCTCATTCTCTGTATCGCACTCTCTCTCTCTGTATCTCTCTCTCTCTCTGTATCTCTCTCTCTCTCTCTGTATCTCTCTCTCTCTCTGTATCTCTCTCTCTCTCTTTCTCTGTATCTCCGTATCGCTCTCTTTCTCTGTAGCTCTCTCTCTGTATATCACTCTTTATCTGTATCTCTCTCTCTGTCTCTGTTTCTCTCTCTCTCTCTCTCTCTCTCTGTATCTCTCTCTCTGTATATCACTCTTTATCTGTATCTCTCTTTCTCATTCTCTGTATCTCTCTCTCTGTATATCACTCTTTATCTGTATCTCTCTTTCTCATTCTCTGTATCGCACTCTCTCTCTCTGTATCTCTCTCTCTCTGTATCTCTCTCTCTCTCTGTATCTCTCTCTCTCTCTGTATCTCTCTCTCTCTCTTTCTCTGTATCTCCGTATCGCTCTCTTTCTCTGTAGCTCTCTCTCTGTATATCACTCTTTATCTGTATCTCTCTCTCTGTCTCTGTTTCTCTCTCTCTCTCTCTCTCTCTCTCTGTATCTCTCTCTCTGTATATCACTCTTTATCTGTATCTCTCTTTCTCATTCTCTGTATCTCTCTCTCTCTGTATCTCTCTCTGTATCTCTCGCTCTCTCTGTATCTCTCTCTCTGTATCTCTCTTTCTCTGTATCTCTCTCTGTATCTCTCGCTCTATCTCTCTCTCTCTGTATCTCTCTCTCTCTGTATCTCTCTCTTTCTCTGTATCTCTCTCTCTCTCTGTATATATCTCTCTGTTTATCTCTCTTTCTCTGTATCTCTCGCTCTCTCTCTGTATATCTCTCTTTTTCTCTATATCTCTCCTTCTCTGTTTCTCTCTCTCTGTATCTCTCTATTTCTCTGTATCTCTCTTTTTCCTAATAGATATGCTTAATTTAGCTCATCTGGTGCACTGATTGTCGGTACTTTTGGGACCATTCCATTTAGACCTATAGCCTGTACTCAACCCAACTGTCTTGCCAAGTGAACTAAATGGAGCACTCACACCTAACCTCTGTTGAGCCCATTAGACCAATACTCATGTTGGTTGACCAGCCTTCACCATTCTGTAAACATCCTGCAGTGATCAAATACTGGTTCAATTCACACAACATGACCTTCTCATAACAGCAGTGTGGGTGTGTAAATCGGCAGGCTGTTTTAAGGCATATTAAACAAAGACTCCAGTGTTTAACCAACCCTTTACTGCTGTCAGTACAGACAGGAAAAAGTCTATTACAGACAGCAGGAAAGTATATTACAGGGTGTGGGTATGAGAGAGATGGGTGCGTGTGCCCTATAAAATACCATATTTTATGCTGGGATCCCTGCTTTTCCTAAAAAATAAGCTGCATGGTGGAATTTATCACGTTCTGAACTGAGTTGTGTTGAACCATATGGCCCACTGTGTTGAACCCCATGGCCCACCGTGTTGAACCTCATGTCCACTGTGTTGAACCCCATGGCCCACTGTGTTGAACCCCATGGCCCGCTGTGTTGAACCCCATGGCCCGCTGTGTTGAACCCCATGGCCCGCTGCTCTGGATGTGCTTCTCAGAAATATGCAGAGAATGCCTGTGAAATCACAGAAAACTGGAACACATTGCTCAGTCTCTTGGAATACAGGATACAGGGTTTTCGAGGGTTTTCTAGTAATACTGGAATCATTATAACTTAGGAATAGCATTTCTTACATTTCTCTCCTGACCACTAGAATAATAGGGATTGTACACTCAAATCCTTCAATGGTTGGTTACGTTTTTGGCCCACTGACTTGATGATGTGTGTCCCTCCAACAGCAATCCTATGAGGTTCCCATTGCCATGAAGGCTGTGTTCGATTACGTCGACACCTTCACCTCTCGCATCAGAGAGATGGAACAGCAGAAGAGAGATGGAGTGGCCTGCAAGAAGGAGGACAAACCAAGATCACTGGAGAACTTCCTTTCCAGGTAGAGTGTGTGTGTGTGTGTGTGTGTGTGTGTGTGTGTGTGTGTGTGTGTGTGTGTGTGTGTGTGTGTGTGTGTGTGTGTATGGCTGTGGCTGGGAACGGCTGGAATCTGAAACAGACATTTTGCTCCATAGCCAGTGGGAATATTGCCTCATTATGCCAGGTAGGGATCTGGCTGAGGAGTGGTCAGAATTGACAGGTGGCCATGTCAACATTAATATTAACACTAACCACCCATATGTAAAAAAAATGTCTTTGGATAAATGTGTCTGTTAAATGAATATTCTATTTCCAGTATTGTAGGACACCTTGGTCTTGGATTGATTGACTATGGTCCCGTATATACACTACATGACCAACAGTATGTGGACACCTGGTGGTCGAACATCTCATTCCAAAATCATAGGCATTAATATGAAGTTGGTCCCCCCTTTGCTGCTATAACAGCCTCCACTCTTCTGGGAAGGCTTTCCACTAGATGTTGGAACATTGCTGCAGGGACTTGCTTCCATTCAGCCACAAGAGCATTAGTGAGGTCGGGCACTGATTTTGGGCGATTAGGCTTGGCTCGCAGTCGGCATTCTAATTTGTCCCAAACATGTTCGATGGGGTTGAGGTCAGGGCTCTGTGCAGGCCAGTCAAGTTCTTTCACACCGATCTTGAAAAAATCATTTCTGTATGGACCTCACTTCGTGCACGGGGGCATTGTCATGCTGAAACCAAAAATGGCATTCCCCAAACTGTTGCCACAAAGTTGGAAGCACAGAATCGTCTAGAATGTCCTTGTATGCTGTAGCATTAAGATTTCCCTTCACTGGAACTAAGAAGCCTAGCCCAAACCATGAAAAACAGCCCCAAACCATTATTAAACCAAACTTTACAGTTGGCACTATGCATTCAAGCAGGTAGCGTTCTCCTGGCATCCGCTAAACCCAGATTCGTCCGTCAGACTGCCAGATGGTGAAGCGTGATTCATCACTCTGGATAACTTGTTTCCAGTGCAGAGTCCAGTGGCAGCGAGCTTTACACAACTCCAGCCGACACTTGGCATTGCGCATGGTGATCTAAGGCTTGTGTGCGGCTGCTCGGCCATGGAAACCTATTTCATTAAGTTCTCGACGAACAGTTCTTGTGCTGACGTTGCTTCCAGAGGCAGTTTGGAACTCGGTAGTGAGTGTTTTAACTGAGGACAGCGCCACGCACTTCAGCACTCAGTGGTCTCGTTCTGTCAACTTGTGTGGCCTACCACTTTGCGGCTGACTCTTTGTAGCTCCTAGACATTTCCACTTTACAATAACGGAACTTACAGTTGACCGGGGCAGCCCTAGCAGGGCAGGAATTTGACGAACTGACTTGTTGGAAAATTGGCACCCTATGACCGTGCCAGGTTGAAAGTCACTGAGCTCTTTAGTAAGGTCATTCTACTGCCAATGTTTGTCTATGTAGATTGCATAGATGTGTGATCGATTTTATACACCTGTCACAAACGGGTCTGGCTGAAATAGCCAAATCCACTAATTTGAAAGGGGTCCACATACTTTTATATATTTACAGTACCAGTCAAAAGTTTGGACACACCTACTCATTCAAGGCTTTTTCTTTATTTTACTATTTTCTACATTGTAGAATATTAGTGAAGACATCAAAACTATGAAATAACATAAATGCAATCATGTAGTAACCAAAAAAGTGTTAAACAAATAAAAATATATTTGAGATTTAAAATTCTTCAAAGTAGCCACCCTTTGCCTTGATAACAGCTTTGCATACCCTTGGCATTCTCTCAACCAGCTTCATAAGGTAGTCATCTGGAAGACATTTCAATGAACAGGTGTGCCTTGTTAAAAAGTTAATTTGTGGAATTTCTTTCCTTCTTAACGTGTGTGAGCCAATCAGTTGTGTTGTGACAATGTAGGGGTGGTATTCAGACGATAGCCCTATTTGGTAAAATACCAAGTCCATAGTTCATTAGAGTTATCAGCCTCAGAAATTGCAGCCCAAATAAATGCTTCACAGAGTTCAAGTAACAGACACATCTGAACATCAACTGTTCAGAGGACACTACGTGAATCAGGCCTTCATGGTCTAATTGCTGCAAAGAAACCACTACTAAAGGACACCAATACGAATAAGAGACTTGCTTGGGCCAAGAAACACAAGCAATGGACATTAGACATGTTGAAATATGTCCTTTGGTCAGATGAGTCCAAATTGGAAATTGTTGGTTCCAACCGCCTTGTCTTTGTGAGACACAGAGTAGGTGAACGGATGATCTCCGCATGTGTGGTTCCCACTGTGAAGCATGGAGGAGGAGGTGTGATGGTGTGGGGATGCTTGCTGGTGACACTGTCTGTAATTTATTTAGAATTCAAGGCACACTTAACCAGCATGGCTACCATATGACCCAAAACACACCTCCAGGCTGTGCAAGGGCTATTTGACCAAGGGGAGTAATGGAGTGCTGCTTCAGATGACCTGGCCTCCACAATCACCCGACCTCAACCCATTTGAGATGGTTTGGGATGAATTGGACCTCAGAGTGAAGGAAAAGCAGCCAACAAGCCAGCATATGTAGGAACTCCTTCAATACTGTTGGAAAAGCATTCCTCATGAAGCTGGTTGAGAGAATGCCAAGAGTGTGCAAAGGGAGGCTACTTCGAAGAAAATATTTTTGTATATCTTTAACACTTTTTTGGTTACTACTTGATTCCATATGTGTTATTTCATAGTTTTGATGTCATCACTATTATTCTACAATGTAGAATATAGTAAAAATGAAGAAAATTCCTTGAATGAGTATGTGTGTCCAAAGTTTTGACTGGTGCTGTGTATTGTATTTAACTGAAATGTTTCAACCAGATTGACTGTGGTTTGTTGCCATGGAGACTAAATTCCAGTCTAATGACCGTGACCCACAGTGTTCAGACAGGAAATGACTTCCCACTGGGCAAAAACTGGTTGAGTCAACTTTGTTCCACATCAATTTAAAATAAAAAAGTTATATGTGATGACGTTGAATCAACGTGGAAAACTGATTGTAGAGTCATCAACGTGAAGAAATGTTGTCTTTTTTTCACATAACTTGTTACCGAAATCCAATGACATGGTGACATGTTTTGTTGATTTCACGTTGAATTCACATTAGTTGACAACGCAACCAGATGTAAATCAAAACTAGACGTTGAAATGATGTCAGTATCCAGTGGGTTGGTTGTTGATTCTAATAACAGTGACTCACAGTGTTAATACAGGAAGTGACTCGGTTCAAGTCTTGAGGAAGATCCTTGTAGGATCTTTAAATACGTAAGATTGACGACATCACCGTATAGTTAATCCTACTGCATCTCATCCTCATCCGTCTTTGGGTTCTCAGGTTCCGTTGGAGGCGTCGCCTATTTGTAATCTCCGCCCCCAACGATGAGGAATGGGCCTATCAGCAGCAGCTTCACGCCCTGACCAGCCAAGCCTGCAACCTGGGTGAGTATTAGAAGGAATCATTGAGTTATTACCATATTTACCATATTTATCCTATCCTTTCAGATCAACAGGAAGACACGTTTTTTCTGAACCAGGCCATAAACTGCTCACACGCACACAGGCACACATGCACACACACACACAAACTGGGCAGTTGTCAAATCAGAGCCATCCACTAGCAGCGTGCTGCCAGCAGTATCATCTGGGCTCTGTGTGGATCGTCCCGTGGTCTCACCAGGGCCTCTGGAAAACTTGTAGCGAGGACACACTTTCCACACCACTTTTGATTTTGTTTGATAAAATATATTGACTGAAATACATTGACACTGTAATTTATCAATAAACACAATAGCTGACATAGACTGAGTTGATATTTAATTAAGGCCTACGGTTGCATAGGGCGGGACTACACGATGCAAACCTGAATAAAGCAAGCTCAACAATTATACTGTACAATCATTTTGCTTTCTCTGTGTTTGTGTATAGGAACCCCCCCAGTCCTTCCTTAAAATATAATTAATATGAACAAGAACAAGGTTGCTGTAGTTTTAACAGGATTTTCATCCTTCCCATGGTAAGGAGTTTTTTTTTTAAACCATGTGACCTGATCTGTAAAATTCTGGTTCCATCATTACCAATATTAAACCTTTTAACAACAAATGAATCATGTCAGACCGTATAGGGTCAGGAGTTTTACCAGTCTGAGACTTGTTGTGCCACCTCTGGTACACACACAACAGATGTAAATCAACACACACACACACACACACACACACACACACACACACACACACACACACACACACACACACACACACACACACACACACACACACACACACACACACACACACACACACACACACACACAACATACACCCCTCAGAAAAGGTTCATGGAAGTGTAACTCCCTACTCCTCTACCAGTTCTGTATTCTCAGATCAAAGACTGTGATCCCCTCCTCTGTTTCTCTTGGCTAGGTGTGTGTGTGTGTGTGTGTGTGTGTGTGTGTGTGTGTGTGTGTGTGTGTGTGTGTGTGTGTGTGTGTGTGTGTGTGTGTGTGTGTGTGTGTGTGTGTGTGTGTTCAAACCTGGCCTCTCTGATAAACAAGACTTCTCCTAGCTGCTGACTCTGCTTTGGGTTCGTACCGCAGTATTCAGCTCTTGGCTCTCACCTTAGAGAGCAGTGTTTTCATGTGGTTACTGTGGCTTTTCTGTCTTCAGAACAACCAGCTGTCTGGCTCAGCAGGACACAAGTCCTTCACATTCCCTCTCCATTATCACGACTAACTCACAGATGGTTCTAATCAGGAACGACCGCATCCACATATTGAATAAATACGTTTAGAGATGAATATGAAACAAGTGGTTGAATTATATCCGTTTTGGGGGAGTCTCCGACTTTGATCCTTGAGATCAAGGTCTTCTCTCTGGGCCCTTACTTAGCTGAATCAGGTGTGTGTTATTGCAGGGGGTTGGATCAAAACCCTGCACACTCAGTAGCGCTACAGGTTTCTCGCTTACTAAAGAGCACCTTCAATCTACAAAGATTTCCTATCCAATCAACGCCTCCCTTCCTTATTGTTTACAGGTTGAAGAACCCTGACTTAGATGCTCAATAGGAGACGTTTGACTTTGCGTTGTAAGTTGTTGTTGTTGGGTAATTTTTTTGTTCTAATGTGCTACTACGACCTCTCTGTTGTGTGTTTGTATGGTGGTGGTTTCCATGGTGACCCAGGCCTGAGACACATCTCTATCCTGAAGCTGGTCGGCATGGAGGCAGTGGACCAGGGAGGAGTCCTAGAGCTCTATCCAATCAACGGTGAGAACCCTGTTGTCTCCACAGCGCCTA
The DNA here is from genome assembly GCF_965601325.2 of Salmo salar. NCBI lineage: Eukaryota > Metazoa > Chordata > Actinopteri > Salmoniformes > Salmonidae > Salmo > Salmo salar. Next base: position 43,243,076 of record NC_138315.1, read on the forward strand.
TGTGTATCATACTTCATACAGGAAATGGCTGTGAAGATGAAACAAAACAGGAAACACATGGAGGGTAAATGGGCTGTGTTATGTTTTGTTCTTCAGTTAATACACCCATGCTGTTGAATGTCTGATGTTGTTTAATTGTCACAGCAGGCAGGTAGCTCAACTTTAGCCCTAATTCCCTATAGCCCAGCCTCAGCCCTAACTCCTGCTGTCTCCCCCAGTCCAAGTCCCTATAGCCCAGCCTCAGCCCTAACTCCTGCTGTCTCCCCCAGTCCAAGTCCCTATAGCCCAGCCTCAGCCCTAACTCCTGCTGTCTCCCTAAGTCCAAGACTATAGCCCAGCTCCCAGCTCTCCCCCAGTCCAAGTCCCTATAGCCCAGCCTCAGCCCTAGCTCCTGCTGTCTCCCCCAGTCCAAGTCCCTATAGCCCAGCCTCAGCCCTAACTCCTGCTGTCTCCCCCAGTCCAAGTCCCTATAGCCCAGCCTCAGCCCTAACTCCTGCTGTCTCCCCCAGTCCAAGTCCCTATAGTCCAGCCTTGTTTATTTATTCTATCCATGCTACCAGATACACTTTTTGATATTTCCTCTGTGGTATGGGGCTCAACCTCAAAAACATGTTGGTGCTGCTACCTACACCACACCATCAACACAAACACATACAGCCCTCCATCCATACACCCCTCACAGCTGCATAAGCACACAGACATTTGCAGTGGGAGGGGTGTTAGGGAGGAAATATGTAATCCCTCCCTTTAATTTCTCTGCCCATCCAAATAGCATTCATATGAGCTCTTTGGGGAGCGTTCCATGAATGAAGTGGTAGCTTTGCAGGGGAAGAGAGCTGGGGCTGGGACAGAGAGCTGGGGCTGGGGCAGAGAGCTGGGACAGAGAGGTGGGGCTGGGGAAGAGAGCTGGGGCTGGGGCAGAGAGCTGGGACTGAGAGGTGGGGCTGGGGCAGAGAGCTGTGGCAGAGAGCTGGAGCTGGGGTAGAGAGCTGGGGCAGAGAGGTGGAGCTGGGGCAGAGAGGTGGGGCTGGGGCAGAGCTGGGGCTGGAGCAGAAAGCTGGGACAGAGAGGTGGGGCTGGGGCAGAGAGGTGGGGCTGGGGCAGAGAGGTGGGGCTGGGGCAGAGAGGTGGGGCTGGGGCAGAGAGCTGGGACAGAGAGGTGGGGCTGGGGCAGAGAGGTGGGGCTGTGACAGAGAGGTGGGGCTGGGGCAGAGCTGGGGCTGGAGCAGAGAGCTGGGGCTGGGGGCAGAGCTGGGGCTGGGGCTGGAGCAGAGAGCTGGGGCTGGGGCAGAGAGCTGGGACAGAGAGGTGGGGCTGGGGCAGAGCTGGAGCTGGAGCAGAGAGCTGGGGCTGGGGCAGAGAGGTGGGGCTGGGGCAGAGAGGTGGGGCTGGGGCAGAGCTGGGGCTGGGGCAGAGAGGTGGGGCTGGGGCAGAGCTGGGGCTGGGGTAGAGAGCTGGGGCTGGGGTAGAGAGCTGGGGCTGGGGTAGAGAGCTGGGGCAGAGAGGTGGGGCTGGGGCAGCTTGGCCTAATTCCTTCTTTCTCTTGAGATAGGCAGCTTGGCCGTGGAGCGAGTATGCCTCTCTGCCTCTTCAGTCAAAGACATCAATCGTACCAAAGGATATTGACTGACCCCTATCCATCTCTCTCTCCTCCTTCCAGGCAGCGCCACGGTGGAGCGTGAGGGCCTCTCGGCCACCCTGGTCAAAGACATCCGCAACTACTTCCAGATCAGCCCAGAGTACTTCTCCATGCTGCTGGTGGGAAAGGACGGCAACGTCAAGTCGTGGTACCCGAGCCCCATGTGGTCCATGGCCATCATCTACGACCTGGTGGACTCTATGCAGCTCCGCAGGCAGGAGATGGCCATCCAGCAGTCACTGGGCATGCGCTGCCCTGAAGACGAGTACGGAGGCTACGGGTACCATCACCACGGCTATGACGGTTACCAGGACGGCTATCACCAGGGATACGGTTACTAAAGGGGGTGTCAATAGTCTATAAGCATTGATATGGTTACTAAGCAGTGTGTTACTTAATCTCAAATCAATCTCTTTTGCCTTTATCCATGTATGCTTCTTGATGGCCCTTTGTAGATTCAAATGGATCAGATAGGTGTAAGCAGTAAGGTATGGCTCTACCTAGCCCCATAGTAGTCTAGATGGGCTTTCCACCATGTTCCTTGTACTTAGCCACTGGTTTCGGATCTGTAGGCATTAATTAAGAAGTTCCTAGGGATAGGGGTTGATTTCCAATTGGTCATGCGTGTGCATGGGAGAGGGGCATGAGTATAACCTTTGTCTCACCTCCTGAATGGCGGTTTCTGTTTTCAGGAAGTTTATGGAGGGTTAAATGGTCTAGGTGTTAGCTCTGTGCTTCCTGGTTCTAGAATGAAATAGAGAAGGATTGGATAGTGATGTCATCAATATCTGTCTAATCCTTCTCTATATCAGTCTTGTTCTTTTGTATTAAGAATTACAATCAACAGTTGTTTTACATTTCACGTTTTCCGTCTACTACATTTCCATTCTTGACCAAATGTACATGTTCACTTTCACAGTCCTGGACCTTATTGTAGATAAAAGCGTAAGGATGAGTCAAACATTTTGTTTGTATTGGATGTCTGTTTTTAACTTGTGGCTATAACAGTCTGTTTCTGCAATGAACTTTCAACTTCATTTATGTTTTGTAATTTTCCTGTTGTTACATATTGTTCTTATTCATACTCTATTGTACATGAGAGACGGAGTCTCTGTTGTACTGTATATTTATGACAAATAAAGCTTTGTTTCCTGACAACACTTTTCTCAGAGTTTTAATACAAACTATATCTCAGAACTTTGTATTGTAGTCAAAAGTTCTTTAGGCGCAGTGTAACAATTTATTATGTTACACCGCCCCCTGTTGATTCAAGTTGAACAATACAGATTGAACAATACAGACCAACAGAACGGAAAAATACAGCAAGCAACTAAAACAAAATGCGTCCATTTGGTAATCTATTGACTATTTTGTGTGAGAAACTGAGCACTGTTGATTAAGGGCTTGTAAGTAAGCATTTCACAGTAAGGTCGACACTTTTTTGCATTCGGCGCATGTGACAAATAAAGTTTGATTTGATTTATAAAATGATATTACTGATAACCATATCATATCCACTCCACAAGAAGCTTTCTGTGAATACATGGCAGAAGTGTCAATTCTATGGGACAATAAGTATGTATAGGAGAGTAAAAAGACCGTTGAACACTTGTAATTTCTATAGCTGTGGGTTTCTGTAACCTACTAGGGAAGGCAGTTGGTTCCTGTGTGTAATGTAAACCACAACCTTACATGTTCTACCATCATGTCATCAAATACGTTTCTCTGAATGTAACCCTGTGACCAGAGTTAATCACATGGGCCTTGCGTGCATACTGTATGGTCTATGTGAGGTTCCTGTATGGTCTGTGTGAGGTTACTGTATGGTCTGTGTGAGGTTACTGTATGGTCTGTGTGAGGTTACTGTATGGTCTGTGTGAGGTTACTGTATGGTCTGTGTGAGGTTACTTACTGTATGGTCTGTGTGAGGTAACTGTATGGTCTGTGTGAGGTTACTGTATGGTCTGTGTGAGGTTACGGTATTTTATTTATTTATTTTATTTATTTAACCTTTATTTAACCAGGTAGGCAAGTTGAGAACAAGTTCTCATTTACAATTGCGACCTGGCCAAGATAAAGCAAAGCAGTTCGACAACATACAAAAACACAGAGTTACACATGGAGTAAAACAACATACAATCAATGATGCAGTAGAAGAAAAAAAAAAAGACTATATACAATGTGAGCAAATGATGTGAGATAAGGGAGGTAAAGGCAAAAAAAATGCAATGGTGGCAAAGTAAATAAAGTATAGCAAGAAAAACACTGGAATGGTAGATTTGTAGTTTGAAGAAAGTTCAAAGATAAAATATAAATAATATGGTGCAAAGGAGCAAAATAAATAAAATAAATAAATACAGTAGGGGAAGAGGTAGTAGTTTGGGCTAAATTATAGATGGGCTATGTACAGGTGCAGTGATCTGTGAGCTGCTCTGACAGCTGGTGCTTAAAGCTAGTGAGGGAGATAAGTGTTTCCAGTTTCAGAGATTTTTGTAGTTCGTTCCAGTCATTGGCAGCAGAGAACTGGAAGGAGAGACGACCAAAGGAGGAGTTGGCTTTAGGGGTGACCAGAGAGATATACCTGCTGGAGCGCGTGCTACAGGTGGGTGCTGCTATGGTGACCAGTGAGCGGAGATAAGGGGGGACTTTACCTAGCAGAGTCTTGTAGATGACCTGGAGCCAATGTGTTTGGCGACGATTATGAAGCGAAGGCCAGCCAACGAGAGCGTACAGGTCGCAGTGGTGGGTAGTATATGGGGCTTTGGTGACAAAACGGATGGCACTGTGATAGACTGCATCCAGCTTGTTGAGTAGGGTATTGGAAGCTATTTTGTAAATGACATCGCCGAAGTCGAGGATTGGTAGGATGGTCAGTTTTACGAGGGTATGTTTGGCAGCATGAGTGAAGGATGCTTTGTTGCGAAATAGGAAGCCAATTCGAGATTTCACTTTGGATTGGAGATGATTGATGTGAGTCTGGAAGGAGAGTTTACAGTCTAACCAGACACCTAGGTATTTGTAGTTGTCCACAAATTCTAAGTTAGAACCGTCCAGAGAAGTGATGCTGGACAGGCGGGCAGGTGCAGGCAGCGATCGGTTGAAGAGCATGCATTTAGTTTTACTTGTGTTTAGGAGCAGTTGGAGACCACGGAAGGAGAGTTGAATGGCATTGAAGCTCGTCTGGAGGGTTGTTAACACAGTGTCCAAAGAAGGGCCAGAAGTGTACAGAATGGTGTCATCTGCGTAGAGGTGGATCAGAGATTCACCAGCAGCAAGAGCGACATCATTTATGTATACAGAGAAAAGAGTTGGCCCAAGAATTGAACCCTGTGGTACCCCCATAGAGACTGCCAGAGGTCCAGACAGTAAGCCCTCCGATTTGACACACTGAACTCTGTCAGAGAAGTAGTTGGTGAACCAGGCGACGCAATCGTTTGAGAAACCAAGGCTACTGAGTCTGCCGATGAGGATGTGGTGATTAACAGAGTCAAAAGCTTTGGCCAGGTCAATGAATACGGCAGCACAGTATTGTTTCTTATCGATGGCGGTTACGATGTCGTTTAGGACCTTGAGCGTGGCTGAGGTGCACCCATGACCAGCTCTGAAACCAGATTGCATAGCGGAGAGGGTGCGGTGGGATTCGAAATGGTCGGTAATCTGTTTGTTGACTTGGCTTTCGAAGACCTTAGAAAGGCAGGGTAGGATGGATATAGGTCTGTAGCAATTAGGGTCAAGAGTGTCACCTCCTTTGAAGAGGGGGATGACAGCAGCTGCTTTCCAATCTATGGGAATCTCGGACGACACGAAAGAGAGGTTGAACAGGCTAGTAATAGGGATTGCAATAATTTCGGCAGATAATTTTAGAAAGAAAGGGTCCAGATTGTCAAGCCCAGCTGATTTGTAGGGGTCCAGATTTTGCAGCTCTTTCAGAACATCAGCTGAATGGATTTGGGAGAAGGAGAAATGGGGGAGGCTTGGGCGAGTAGCTGTGGGGGGTGCAGTGCTGTTGAATGCAGTAGGGGTAGTTAGGTGGAAAGCATGGCCAGCCGTAGAAAAATGCTTATTGAAATTCTCAATTATAGTGGGCTTATCGGTGGTGACAGAGTTTCCTATCGTCAGTGCAGTGGGCAGTTGGGAGGAGGTGTTCTTATTCTCCATGGACTTTACAATGTCCCAGAACTTTTTAGAGTTGGAGTTGCACGAAGCGAATTTCTGTTTGAAAAAGCTAGCCTTGGCGTTTCTAACTGCCTGTGTGTATTGGTTTCTAACTTCCCTAAAAAGTTGCATATCGCAGGGGCAGTTCGATGCTAATGCAGAACGCCACAGGATATTTTTGTGTTGGTTAAGGGCAGTCAGGTCTGGGGAGAACCAAGGGCTATATCTGTTCCTGGTTCTAAATTTCTTGAAAGGGGCATGCTTATTTAAGATGGAGAGGAAGGCATTTAAAAAAAATAACCAGGCATCCTCTACTGACGGGATGAGGTCAATATCCTTCCAGGATACCAGGGCCAGGTCGATTAGAAAGGCTTGCTCGTTGAAATGTTTCAGGGAGCGTTTGACAGTGATGAGTGGAGGTCGTTTGACCGCTGACCCATTACGGGTGCAGGCAATGAGGCAGTGATCGCTGAGATCTTGGTTGAAGACAGCAGAGGTGTATTTAGAGGGCACGTTGGTTAGGATGATATCTATGAGGGTGCCAGTGTTTGCGGCTTTGGGGTTGTACCTGGTGGGTTCATTAATAATTTGTGTGAGATTGAGGGCATCAAGCTTGGATTGTAGGATGGCTGGGGTGTTAAGCATGTCCCAGTTTAGGTCACCTAGTAGCACGAGCTCTGAAGATAGATGGGGGGCAATCAGTTCACATATGGTGTCCAGAGCACAACTAGGGGCCGAGGGGGGTCTATAGCAGGCGGCAACGGTGAGAGACTTGTTTTTGGAGAGGTGGATTTTTAAAAGTAGAAGTTCAAATTGTTTGGGTACAGACCTGGATAGCAGGACAGAACTCTGCAGGCTATCTCTGCAGTAGATTGCAACACCGCCCCCTTTGGTCGTTCTATCTTGTCTGAAAACGTTGTAGTTAGGGATGAAGATTTCAGAGTTTTTGGTGGACTTCCTAAGCCAAGATTCAGACACAGCTAGGACATCCGGGTTGGCGGAGTGTGCTAAAGCAGTGAATAAAACAAACTTAGGGAGGAGGCTTCTAATGTTAACATGCATGAAACCAAGGTTATTACGGTTACAGAAGTCATCAAAAGAGAGCGCCTGGGGAGTAGGAGTGGAGCCAGGCACTGCAGGGCCTGGATTCACCTCTACATCCCCAGAGGAGCAGAGAAGAATAAGTATGAGGGTACGGCTAAAAGCTATAAGAATTGGTCGTCTGTGACGTCCAGAATATAGAGAAAAAGGAGCAGGTTTCTGGGGGCGATAAAATAGCTTCAAGGTATAATGTACAGACAAAGGTATGGTGGGATGTGAGTACAGAGGAGGTAAACCTAGGCATTTAGTGATTGTGAGAGAGATATTGGGTATGGTCTGTGTGAGGTTACTGTATGGTCTATGTGAGGTAACTGTATGGTCTGTGTGATGTGAGGTTACTGTATGGTCTGTGTGAGGTTACTGTATGGTCTGTGTGAGGTAACTGTATGGTCTGTGTGAGGTTACTGTATGGTCTGTGTGAGGTTACTGTATGGTCTGTGTGAGGTTACGGTATGGTCTGTGTGAGGTGAGGTAACTGTATGGTCTGTGTGAGGTTACTGTATGGTCTGTGTGAGGTTACTGTATGGTCTATGTGAGGTTACTGTATGGTCCGTGTGAGTAAAGAATAATGGTAAGGCTAGCATTCCCTACCACTGCATGTTTATGTTTGACCATCAGAGAGATAAATGCATTTAGCGGCCAACAGTGCAAAGTGGATTTCTTATGACATCACAGGGTTGAGCCATTATGATGTCATAATGGGTGGCTAGAGAGCCACCTCCTCTGATTCGCTGTCTGTGTTGGGCTTGGTCAGCGTCTCCAACTCCTCCTCATAAACAACACAAAACACAGGGGAGGCAGAGAGGAAACACACCAGCAAGATAAATGTCTTAAAGCAGTGAGTGGCCGCGGCGTGTCAGCGATTACCTGCTGGGTGTCAACGAACGGCGAAAATTTAACATGTAGAATCGACAGGAAATAAACCTGAAATTGATGGCCAATGTTCTGTGGTCAAAGGCAATAGGATGGCCACCCGTTGTTTTTAAGTACACTCGTCCGTCCGTTGCTCTGGTGTGTTTTCCCTCTTTCGGTGGATAATCACATACAGCAGGACTCAACATTAACACTTGTCCGGGGGCAAGTAAAACAAATTGTCGGACAAGTAGATTATAGATTTAATTGTGAGACAAAATCTGGCAAAAATCCCAATATCAAACAATTAGGCTACTCCAGTTAGAATTACATTAGCGTGTCCTTTGGATAAGATGCATCTGTCTTCTCAATCTCTGCAGAGCACATCGCAGTAGACTTATTCTAGGCTTGCATTGCCAGGCACGATGCCGTCTATCAATCAGATACGTTTTTGAGATCAAAGCAAGCCGCGTGTGCACATTTGTTGATATTCATTGCTAGTTAGTGAGTTACTTGCCTAGTTATAGCACATTTTTGGTCATTCAATACTGGCCATGTAACTTACTTCTGACAATGTAAAAAAAAAGATATTATTTGAATAGCGTAATTGACAAGTAACTGCTATCCTGTCAAGATCTGAAAATGTAATATTTTAGCCTTACAAATAGATAAAAATGTCTGAGTTAGCTACCTTTCTTTGAAGTCGCCCACCTGGGCCATTTCATCCCTGGTTCAGTGAATGAGGGAAAGTATTTGGTTCAAATTGTAATGTTGCGTGCTAACAGTACCAATCAAAACTTTGGACACACCTACTCATTCAAGGGTTTTTCTTTATTTTACTATTACAGAATAATAGTGAACACATCAAAACTATGAAATAACACATATTGAGTCATGCAGTAACCAAAAAAGTGTTAAACAAATCAAAATATATTTTAGATCTTAGTTTCTTCAAAGTAGCCACCGTTTGCCTTGATGACAGCTTTGTCATCAAGGCAAAATGTCTTGACAATGTTTCTACAATGTAAAACATAGTAAAATAAGGAAAAACCATTGAATGAGTAGGTGTGTCCAAACCTTTGACTGGTACTGTATATAACAACATTCTAACCTTGTTTAGCATTATGTAGTCCAATTGTGGCATGTTTCCACTATTTTTATCCATTTCAATGGGGGACATTAATTTTGATGGTGAACCGCAGATTCCACCATTTTTTCTCTCACCAATGTTGTTCATGACACACACTTTTACATTTAGGCCTCAACAGTAGCCACATTTAACACTTCCACCTCCCACTCAACAACATCTTAGTCACAGATAAGGCCTCCCTTAAGCCACAGGACATTTTTTATTTAACCTTTATTTAACTAGGCAAGTCAGTTAAGAACAAATTCTTATTTACAATGACGGCCTAGGAACACTGGGTTAATTGCCTTGTTCAGGAGCAGAATGAAAGAGTTTTACTTTGTCAGCTTGGGGATTTGATCTAGCAACCTTTTGGTTATTGGCCCAATGCTCTAACCACTAGGGTACCTGCCATCCCGTGACCTATATACAGTAACTAGTGTTGTCCTGACAGGAGCTAATGCTACCACCTCTCTTTTGAGGCTTCCTGTTTGTCTAGCTGATCGGTCTTCCTGTTTCTCTAGCTGATCAGTCTTCCTGTTTGTCTAGCTGATCAGTCTTCCTGTTTGTCTAGCTGATCAGTCTTCCTGTTTGACTAGCTGATCAGTCTTCCTGTTTGGCTAGCTGATCAGTCTTACATTACATTTACATTTAAGTCATTTAGCAGACGCTCTTATCCAGAGCGACTTACAAATTGGTGCATTCACCTTATGATATCCAGTGGAACAACCACTCCACAATAGTGCATCTAAATCTTTTAAGGGGGGGGGGGTTAGAAGGATTACTTTATCCTATCCTAGGTATTCCTTAAAGAGGTGGGGTTTCAGGTGACTCCGGAAGGTGGTGATTGACTCCGCTGTCCTGGCGTCGTGAGGGAGCTTGTTCCACCATTGGGGTGCCAGAGCAGCGAACAGTCTTGACTGGGCTGAGCGGGAACTGTGCTTCCTCAGAGGTAGGGAGGCGAGCAGGCCAGAGGTGGATGAATGCAGTGCCCTTGTTTAGGTGTAGGGCCTGATCAGAGCCTGAAGTTACGGAGGTGCCGTTCCCCTCACAGCTCTGTAGGCAAGCACCATGGTCTTGTAGCGGATGTGAGCTTCAACTGGAAGCCAGTGGAGAGAGCGGAGGAGCGGGGTGACGTGAGAGAACTTGGGAAGGTTGAGCACCAGACGGGCTGCGGCGTTCTGGATGAGTTGTAGGGGTTTAATGGCACAGGCAGGGAGCCCAGCCAACAGCGAGTTGCAGTAATCCAGACGGGAGATGACAAGTGCCTGGATTAGGACCTGCGCCGCTTCCTGTGTGAGGTAGGGTCGTACTCTGCGAATGTTGTAGAGCATGAACCTACAGGATCGGGTCACCGCCTTGATGTTAGTGGAGAACGACAGGGTGTTGTCCAGGGTCACGCCAAGGTTCTTAGCACTCTGGGAGGAGGACACAAGGGAGTTGTCAACCGTGATGGCGAGATCATGGAACGGGCAGTCCTTCCCCGGGAGGAAGAGCAGCTCCGTCTTGCCGAGGTTCAGCTTGAGGTGGTGATCCGTCATCCACACTGATATGTCTGCCAGACATGCAGAGATGCGATTCGCCACCTGGTTATCAGAAGGGAGAAAGGAGAAGATTAATTGTGTGTCGTCTGCATAGCAATGATAGGAGAGACCATGTGAGGATATGACAGAGCCAAGTGACTTGGTGTATAGCGAGAATAGGAGAGGGCCTAGAACAGAGCCCTGGGGGACACCAGTGGTGAGAGCACGTGGTGTGGAGACAGATTCTCGCCACGCCACCTGGTAGGAGCGACCTGTCAGGTAGGACGCAATCCAAGCGTGGGCCGCGCCGGAGATGCCCAACTCGGAGAGGGTGGAGAGGAGGATCTGATGGTTCACAGTATCAAAGGCAGCAGATAGGTCTAGAAGGATGAGAGCAGAGGAGAGAGAGTTAGCTTTAGCAGTGCGGAGAGCCTCCATGACACAGAGAAGAGCAGTCTCAGTTGAATGACCAGTCTTGAAACCTGACTGATTTGGATCAAGAAGGTCATTCTGAGAGAGATAGCAGGAGAGCTGGCCAAGGACGGCACATTCAAGAGTTTTGGAGAGAAAAGAAAGAAGGGATACTGGTCTGTAGTTGTTGACATCGGAGGGATCGAGTGTAGGTTTTTTCAGAAGGGGTGCAACTCTCGCTCTCTTGAAGACGGAAGGGACATAGCCAGCGGTCAAGGATGAGTTGATGAGCGAGGTGAGGTAAGGGAGAAGGTCTCCGGAAATGGTCTGGAGAAGAGAGGAGGGGATAGGGTCAAGCGGGCAGGTTGTTGGGCGGCCGGCCGTCACAAGACGCGAGATTTCATCTGGAGAGAGAGGGGAGAAAGAGGTCAAATCACAGGGTAGGGCAGTGTCAGCAGGACCAGCGGTGTCATTTGACTTAGCAAACGAGGATCGGATGTCGTCGACCTTCTTTTCAAAATGGTTGACGAAGTCATCCGCAGAGAGGGAGGAGGGGGGGGGAGGGGGAGGAGGATTCAGGAGGGAGGAGAAGGTGGCAAAGAGCTTCCTAGGCTTAGAGGCAGATGCTTTGAATTTAGAGTGGTAGAAAGTGCCTTTAGCAGCAGAGACAGAAGAGGAAAATGTAGAGAGGAGGGAGTGAAAGGAAGCCAGGTCCGCAGGGAGGCGAGTTTTCCTCCATTTCCGCTCGGCTGCCCGGAGCCCTGTTCTGTGAGCTCGCAATGAGTCATCGAGCCACGGAGCAGGAGGGGAGGACCGAGCTGGCCTGGAGGATAGGGGACATAGAGTCAAAGGATGCAGAAAGGGAGGAGAGGAGGGTTGAGGAGGCAGAATCAGGAGATAGGTTGGAGAAGGTTTGAGCAGAGGGAAGAGATGATAGGATGGAAGAGGAGAGAGTAGCGGGAGAGAGAGAGCGAAGGTTGGGACGGCGCAATACCATCCGAGTAGGGGCAGAGTGAGAAGTGTTGGATGAGAGCGAGAGGGAAAAGGATACAAGGTAGTGGTCGGAGACTTGGAGGGGAGTTGCAATGAGATTAGTGGAAGAACAGCATCTAGTAAAGATGAGGTCAAGCGTATGCCTTGTGAGTAGGGGGGAAGGTGAGAGGGTGAGGTCAAAAGAGGAGAGGAGTGGAAAGAAGGAGGCAGAGAGGAATGAGTCAAAGGTAGACGTGGGGAGGTTAACCTGTTATGGCTAGGGGGCAGTATTTTCACGGCTGGATAAAAAACGTACCCGATTTAATCTGGTTACTACTACTGCCTAGTAACTAGAATATGCATATAATTATTGGCTTTGGATAGAAAACACTCCAACGTTTCTAAAACTGTTTGAATGGTGTCTGTGAGTATAACAGAACTCAAATGGCAGGTCAAAACCTGAGAGATTCCTTTACAGGAAGTGGCCTGTCTGACCATTTCTTGAACTTCTTTGCCATCTCTATCTTTTACAAAGGATCTCTGCTCTAACGTGACACTTCCTACGTCTTCCATGGGCGCTCAGAGCCCGGGAAAAACCTGAATGTCGTCATCCCAGCCCCAGGCTGAAACACATTATCGCCTTTGTCAAGTGGCCGATCAAGGGACTGTGGGCTTAGGCGCGTGCCCTGGCCGCCCCCGTCTTTGTGATTTTTCCTCTGTTTGCCGAATAGGAGATTCCCTGTCGGAATATTATCGCTTTTTTACGAGATAAATTGCATAAAAATGGATTTTAAACAGCGGTTGACATGCTTCGAAGTACGGTAATGGAATATTTAGACATTTTTTGTCACGAATTGCGCCATGCGCGCGACCCTGATTTACCATTTCGGATAGTGTCTGGGACGCACGAACAAAACGCCGCTATTCGGATATAACGATGGATTATTTTGGACCAAACCAACATTTGTTATTGAAGTAGCAGTCCTGGGAGTGCATTCTGACGAAGACAACAAAAGGTAATCAAACTTTTATAATAGTAAATCTGATTTTGGTGAAGGCTAAACTTGCCGGGTGTCTAAATAGCTAGCCCGTGATGAATGGGCTATGTACTTAGAATATTGCAAAATGTGCTTTCACCAAAAAGCTATTTTAAAATCGGACATATCGAGTGCATAGAGGAGTTCTGTATCTATAATTCTTAAAATAATTGTTATGCTTTTTGTGAACGTTTATCGTGAGTAATTTAGTAAATTGTTAGTAAATTCCCCGGAAGTTTGCGGGGGGTATGCTAGTTCTGAACGTCACATGCTAATGTAAAAAGCTGTTTTTTCATATAAATATGAACTTGATTGAACAAAACATGCATGTATTGTATAACATAATGTCCTAACCTCTTACATCTAGACGTTCCGCTAGCGGAACACCTGCTCCAATATCCAATGATAGGCGTGGCGTGAATTACAAATTGCTCAAAAATACAAAAACTTCAATTTTTCAAACATATGACTATTTCACAGCATTTTAAAGACAAGACTCTCCTTTATCTAACCACACTGTCCGATTTCAAAAAGGCTTTACAGCGAAAGCAAAACATTAGATTATGTCAGCAGAGTACCAAGCCAGAAATAATCAGACACCCATTTTTCAAGCTAGCATATAATGTCACAAAAACCCAGAAGACAGCTAAATGCAGCACTAACCTTTGATGATCTTCATCAGATGACACACCTAGGACATTATGTTATACAATACATGCATGTTTTGTTCAATCAAGTTCATATTTATATCAAAAAACAGCTTTTTACATTAGCATGTGACGTTCAGAACTAGCATACCCCCCGCAAACTTCTGGGGAATTTGCTAACAATTTACTAAATTACTCACGATAAACGTTCACAAAAAGCATAACAATTATTTTAAGAATTATAGATACAGAACTCCTCTATGCACTCGACATGTCCGATTTTAAAATAGCTTTTTGGTGAAAGCACATTTTGCAATATTCTAAGTACATAGCCCAGGCATCACGGGCTAGCTATTTAGACACCCGGCAAGTTTAGCACTCACCAATATCAGATTTACTATTATAAAAGTTTGATTACCTTTTGTTGTCTTCGTCAGAATGCACTCCAGGACTGCTACTTCATTAACAAATGTTGGTTTGGTCCAAAATAATCCATCGTTATATCCGAATAGCGGCGTTTTGTTCGTGCGTCCCAGACACTATCCGAAATGGTAAATCAGGGTCGTGCGCATGGCGCAATTCGTTACAAAAAAAATCTAAATATTCCATTACCGTACTTCGAAGCATGTCAACCGCTGTTTAAAATCCATTTTTATGCCATTTTTCTCGTAAAAAAGCGATAATATTCCGACCGGGAATGTCCATTTAGCTAAACAGAGGAAAGAAAACAAAGCTTTCGGTCGACGCGGGCACGAGCCTGAGTCTCACAGTACTGTAACCAGCCACTACCCAAACGCGCTACTTTGTTTCAGCCAGAGCCTGCAAAGCCACAATTCAGCGTTTTGCCGCCTTCTGAGGGCCTATGGCAGCCGTAGGAAGTGTTACGGGACAGCTAAGATCCTCACTCTTCAATAAACAGAGACAAGAAGAACGACACCTTGTCAGACAGACCACTTCCTGCATGAAATCTTCTCAGGTTTTTGCCTGCCATATGAGTTCTGTTATACTCACAGACACCATTCAAACAGTTTTAGAAACTTTAGGGTGTTTTCTATCCAAAGCCAATAATTATATGCATATTCTAGTTACTGGGCAGGCGTAGTAACCAGATTAAATCGGGTACGTTTTTTATCCAGCCGTGAAAATACTGCCCCCTAGCCATAACAGGTTAAAGTCACCCAGAACTGTGAGAGGTGAGCCATCCTCAGGAAAGGAACTTATCAAGGCGTCAAACTCATTGATGAACTCTCCAAGGGAACCTGGAGGGCGATAAATGATAAGGATGTTAAGCTTGAAAGGGCTGGTAACTGTGACAGCATGGAATTCAAAGGAGGCGATAGACAGATGGGTCAGGGGAGAAAGAGAGAATGTCCACTTGGGAGAGATGAGGATCCCAGTGCCACCACCCCGCTGACCAGAAGCTCTCGGGTGTGCGAGAACACGTGGGCAGACGAGGAGAGAGCAGTAGGAGTAGCAGTGTTATCTGTGGTAATCCATGTTTCCGTCAGCGCCAAGAAGTTGAGGGACTGGAGGGTAGCATAGGCTGAGATGAACTCTGCCTTGTTGGCCGCAGACCGGCAGTTCCAGAGGCTGCCGGAGACCTGGAACTCCACGTGGGTCGTGCGCGCTGGGACCACCAGGTTAGAGTGGCAGCGGCCACGCGGTGTGAAGCGTTTGTATGGCCTGTGCAGAGGGGAGAGAACAGGGATAGACAGACACATAGTTGACAGGCTACAGAAGAGGCTACGCTAATGCAAAGGAGATTGGAATGACAAGTGGACTACACGTCTCCAATGTTCAGAAAGTTAAGCTTACGTTGCAAAAATCTTATTGACTAAAATGATTAAAATGATACAGTACTGCTGGCTGGTGAAGTAGGCTAGCTAGCAGTGGCTGCGTTGTTGACTTTGTTTGAAAGTGTAGCTGGCTAGGTAACCTCGATAGTTTCAGTACTACACCTTATCATGATACAAAGGCAACTATGTAGCTAGCTAACATAACACTAATCAAGACATTCCTTTGTAATGTATTTCGTTTCTACAATGCTGCTCGTCGGTAATAGTTGGCTAGGTTTGGAAATGGCGTCGCGGGGGACGAAAAATAGCTGGCCAGCTAACCTCGATAATTACTCTAAACTACACAATTATCAAACTATGACAAACTATGACAAAGACAACTTATTGACTAAAATGACTAAAAGGATACAGTACTTCCTGTTTGTCTAGCTGATCAGTCTTCCTGTTTGTCTAACTGATCAGTCTTCCTGTTTGTCTAACTGACCAGAGTCTTCCTGACCATTGTTGTGCTTGGGTTATTGAACTGTCAGTCGCTGGGGATGAACGAACAGGACCAGGCTTATCTGGAATATTTCTGTAGAATCATCTGTGGGACACCCATGGTGCACAGTAAAGAATGAAATGTTCTCGAGTCTGAGGTCAGGAACACTTCTGATTAAATATCAAATCAAGAGTGTCATCTCCAGTGCATAGTAACATGTGTGATGGGAATTACTTCACTGGGAGTGTCTAGCAGTAAATCACCTGGTTTCAATTAACAAGGGAACAACATCTGGTGTAAGACTGAGCAATGCCCTGGTTGGTACTTGTTTTGTGCGTGTGTGTGTATGTGTGTTTGCGTGTGTGAAAGAGAGTGTGTGTGTGTGTGCGTGCAAGTCTGTGTGCCATATTCTGTTTGAGCATACAATGTGCTGTGTGTGTGTGTGTGTGTGTGTGTGTGTCCTGTGATAAAGCACAGAGGATACTCTTCTTGTCAGATCTAAGTTTCCTGCCATCTAGAACAGACTCAATCATACCTGGAGTTTCAACCTCAGACATGAGACTTCATTCCTTGGAACAGGCTCAACAGGAAGAAATACAAGCCCTCAGACACGAAGAAATACTACTATATCACTGCAGTGCCTGGGACTAGGACTACACATACATGTATAATGGACCACACAGGTTAAACTAAAACAACATATTTACATGTTCCTAGTTGTCTCAAAGTCAGTCCCCCTGCCCTCTCGGTCTGCTCCCCAATTCTCCATTCCCCCAGGTCTGAGAGTCTGTGCCCACACCTCAGTCACGCGCATACACACAACTGCAGCTGTGACTTTGAGTGATGGATACTTTCCTAAAAGGAACGCCAATACAGTGGAAAGGAACACACACATGCACTGATCAAATGTGGTCTTATTGAGCTTCAAACACATCCAAGCATCAGGCACATGCCCTTTAAACCAAACCAGCACATAAATCATGCATTGATGTCAATAGACTCTTAAGGATTAACCCAAAACCAGCACATAAATCATGCATTGATGTCAATAGAACATTTGAGCTAAAGTATGAATTATGTTTCTCAGATTAGGATTCAACACTTACTTCCTATATTATTCAGCCCTTAGTTCCTATAGGAGTCAGCCCTTAGTTCCTATATTATTCAACACTTACTTCCTATATTATTCAGCCCTTAGTTCCTATATTATTCAGCCCTTAGTTCCTATATTATTCAGCCTTTAGTTCTTATATTATTCAGCTCTTAGTTCCTATAGTATTCAGCCCTTAGTTCCTATAGTATTCAGCCCTTAGTTCCTATATTATTCAGCCCTTAGATCCTATAGGACTCGTCCCTTAGTTCCTATAGGAGTCAGCCCTTAGTTCCGATATTATTCAGCCCTTAGATCCTATAGGACTCGTCCCTTAGTTCCTATATTATTCAGCCCTTAGATCCTATAGGACTCGTCCCTTAGTTCTTATATTATTCAGCCCTTAGTTCCTATATTATTCAGCCCTTAGTTCCTATAGTATTCAGCCCTTAGTTCTTATATTATTCAGCCCTTAGTTCCTATATTATTCAGCCCTTAGTTCTTATATTATTCAGCCCTTAGTTCCTATATTATTCAACCCTTAGTTCTTATATTATTCAGCCCTTAGTTCCTATATTATTCAGCCCTTAGTTCCTATATTATTCAGCCCTTAGTTCTTATATTATTCAGCCCTTAGTTCCTATATTATTCAGCCCTTAGTTCCGATATTGTTCAGCCCTTAGTTCCTATAGTATTCAGCCCTTAGTTCCTATATTATTCAGCTCTTAGTTCCTATATTATTCAGCCCTTAGTTCCTATATTATTCAGCTCTTAGTTCCTATAGTATTCAGCCCTTAGTTCTTATATTATTCAGCCCTTAGTTCCTATATTATTCAGCCCTTAGTTCCTATATTATTCAGCTCTTAGTTCCTATAGGAGTCAGCCCTTAGTTCCTATATTATTCAGCCCTTAGTTCCTATATTATTCAGCCCTTAGTTCCTATATTATTCAGCTCTTAGTTCCTATATTATTCAGCCCTTAGTTCCTATAGGATACTGTAAGGCTCGGGCGTTGTAGGTGGAATCAAACGCAGGAAGCAGCGATCACAGGGTAGTGGCTTTAATAAGGTTCAACAGGCGAGTAAACACAAGCCACCCCAAACAGGGAAAATACGCGCACACAAAATAACGTGCCCCAAACACAGGGGGAAAACAATGTGGCGCAACACTAACGCACAAGCATAAACACCAGCCTCTACAGTAAATACAATCCCGCACAAAGAAAAGGCGGACCAGCTAATATAAATAGCCCCGCTCATCACCCCCACTCAGAACAGGTGCACACAATCACAAACAGGGGAAAAACAAAAAGGGATTCAGTGGCAGCTAATAGGCCGGTGACGACGACCGCCGAGCGCCACCCGAGCAGGAGGGGGCGCCACCGTCGGTGGGAATCATGACAGTACCCCCCTCCTGACGCGCGGCTCCTGCAGCGCGCCGACACCGGCCTCGAGGACGACGCGGGGGGCGAGGCGCAGGGCGATCCGGACGGAGGCGATGGAAATCCCTCAACATGGATGGGTCCAAGACGTCCTCCGCCGGCACCCAGCACCTCTCCTCCAGACCGTACCCCTCCCAGTCAACGAGGTACTGCAGGCCCCTCACCCGGCGTCTCGAGTCCAGAATGGCCCGTATGCTGTACGCCGGGGACCCCCCGATGTCCAGAGGGGGCGGAGGGACCTCCGGCACCTCACCTTCCTGCAGGGGACCAGCTACCACCGGCCTGAGGAGAGACACATGAAATGAGGGGTTAATACGGTAATAGGAAGGGAGTTGTAACCGATAACACACCTCGTTTATCCTGTTAGGGTTAGGGGGCAGTATTGACACGGCTGGATAAAAAACGTACCCGATTTAATCTGGTTACTACTCCTGCCCAGTAACTAGAATATGCATATAATTATTGGCTTTGGATAGAAAACACTCCAAAGTTTCTAAAACTGTTTGAATGGTGTCTGTGAGTATAACAGAACTCAAATGGTAGGTCAAAACCTGAGAAGATTCTGTACAGGAAGTACCCTGTCTGACCATTTCTTGGCCTTCTTTGCCATCTCTATCCATTACAAAGGATCTCTGCTGTTACGTGACACTTCCTATGGCTGCCATACGCTCTCAGAAGGCGGCAAAAAGCTGAATCGTAGCTTTGCAGGCTCTGGCTGAAAAAAAGTAGCGCGTTTGGGTAGTGGCTGGTTACAGTACTGTGAGACTCAGGCGCGTGCCCTCGTCGACCGAATGCTTTGTTTTCTTTCGTCTGTTTACCTAAACAGAGATTCCCGGTCGGAATATTATCGCTTTTTTACGAAAAAAATGGCATAAAAATGGATTTTAAACAGTGGTTGACATGCTTCGAAGTACGGTAATGGAATATTTAGAATTTTTTTGTCACGAATTGTGCCATGCTCGTGACCCTGATTTACCATTTCGGATAGTGTCTGGAACGCACGAACAAAACGCCGCTATTTGGATATAACGATGGATTATTTTGGACCAAACCAACATTTGTTATTGAAGTAGCAGTCCTGGGAGTGCATTCTGACGAAGCAAAGGTAATCAAACTTTTGTAATAGTAAATCTGACTTTGGTCAGGGCTAAACTTGGTGGGTGTCTAAATGGCTAGCCGTGATGGCTGTGCTATCTACTGAGAATATTGCAAAATGTGCTTTCACCGAAAAGCTATTTTAAAATCGGACACCTCGATTGCACAAAGGAGTTCTGTATCTATAATTCTTAAAATAATTGTTATGTTTTTGTGAACGTTTATCGTGAGTAATTTAGTAAATTGTTAGTAAATTCCCCGGAAGTTTGCGGGGGGTATGCTAGTTCTGAACGTCACATGCTAATGTAAAAAGCTGTTTTTTGATATAAATATGAACTTGATTGAACAAAACATGCATGTCTTGTATAAAATAATGTCCTAGGTGTGTCATCTGATGAAGATCATCAAAGGTTAGTGCTGCATTTAGCTGTCTTCTGGGTTTTTGTGACATTATATGCTAGCTTGAAAAATGGGTGTCTGATTATTTCTGGCTGGGTACTCTGCTGACATAATCTAATGTTTTGCTTTCATTGTAAAGCCTTTTTGAAATCGGACAGTGTGGTTAGATTAACGAGAGTCTTGTCTTTAAAATGCTGTAAAATAGTCATATGTTTGAGAAATTGAAGTAATAGCATTTCTAAGGTATTTGAAAATTGCGCCACGGGATTCAACTGGCTGTTGCGTAGGTGTGACGAATTCGTCCCGCCTAGCGCAGAGAGGTTATCCTCCTCAGGACTTTAAAGGGCCCCACACACTGCGGCCCCAGCTTCCGGCAGGGCACGTGGAGGGGCAGGTTCCGGGTCGAGAGCCAGACCCTGTCCCCCGGTACGAACACAGGTGCCTCACTGCGGTGGAGGTCAGCACTCCTCTTCTGCCGTCCACTGGCCTCCTTCAGGGATTCCTGGATGGCTCTCCAGGTCTCCTTGGAGCGCTGTACCCAGTCCTCCACTGCAGGAGCCTCGGTCTGTCTCTGTTGCCATGGTGCCAGGACCGGCTGGTAACCCAAAACACACTGAAAGGATGACATGTTAGTACAGGAGTGACGAAGTGAGTTCTGGGCTAACTCCGCCCAAGGAATGTACCTCGCCCACTCCCCTGGCCGGTCCTGGCAATACGACCTCAGAAACCTGCCCACCTCCTGGTTCACCCTCTCCGCCTGCCCATCACTCTCGGGGTGATAACCGGAGGTCAAACTGACCGAGACCCCCAGCCGCTCCATAAACGCTTTCCAGACCCTGGATGTGAACTGGGAACCTCGATCAGAGACAACGTCCTCCGGCACCCCGTAGTGCCGGAAGACGTGGGTAAATAGGGCCTCTGCAATCTGCAGGGCCGTAGGGAGACCGGGCAACGGGAGGAGACGACAGGACTTTGAAAACCGATCCACAACCACCAGAATCGCAGTGTTCCCCTGAGACGGGGGAAGATCTGTCAAGAAGTCTACAGACAGGTGCGACCATGGCCGTTGTGGAACGGGGAGGGGCTGTAACTTCCCTCTCGGGAGACGCCTAGGAGTCTTACTCTGGGCGCACACCGAACAGGAAGAGACATAGAACCTCACGTCCTTAGCTAAGGTGGGCCACCAGTACTTCCACCTGAGACTCCGCACTGTCCTCGCCACACCAGGATGACCCAAAGTGGGTAGCGTGTGCGCCCACCGAATCAATAGATCACGAAAACCGAGCGGCACATACTTGTGACCCACGGGACACTGTGCAGGCGCAGGTTCCAATACTAATGCCCGCTCGATGTCCGCGTCCACCTCCCATACCACAGGTGCCACCAGCCTAGACGCTGGAATGATGGGAGTTGGATCGATGAGCCGGTCCTCCGTGTCATAAAGACGGGACAGCGCATCGGCCCTCGTGTTCAGGGAGCCTGGTCTATAGGAGATCGTAAACCTAAACCGGGCGAAGAACATGGCCCACCTTGCCTGACACGGATTCAGTCTCCTAGCTGCCCGGATGTACTCCAGATTTCGATGGTCGGTCCAGATGAGAAAGGGGTGCTTAGCCCCCTCAAGCCAGTGTCGCCAGACCCTCAAGGCTTTTACCACCGCTAGCAACTCCCTGTCCCCCACATCATAGTTACGCTCCGCCGAACTGAGCTTCTTCGAAAAGAAAGCGCAGGGGCGGAGTTTCAATGGCGTACCCGAGCGCTGCGATAGCACTGCACCCACCCCAGCCTCGGATGCATCCACCTCCACTGTGAATGCTAGAGACGGGTCCGGATGCGCCAACACGAGTGCTTCGGTGAACAGCGCCTTCAACTTCTTGAAGGCTCCGTCCGCCTCCGTCGACCACCGCAAACGCACCGGCCCCCCCTTCAGCAATGAGGTAATGGGAGCCGCTACCTGGCCAAAACCCCGGATAAACCTCCGGTAGTAATTGGCAAAGCCTAAGAACCGCTGCACTTCCTTCACCGTGGTTGGAGTCGGCCAATTACGCACGGCCTTAATCTTACATCTAGATGTTCCGCTAGCGGAACGCCTCGCCAATATCCAATGATAGAGCGTGGCCCGAATTACAAACTCCTCAAAAATCCCAAAACTTCAATTTTTCAAACATATGACTATTTTACACCATTTTAAAGACAAGACTCTCCTTTATCTAACCACATTGTCCGATTTCAAAAAGGCTTTACAACGAAAGCAAAACATTAGATTATGTCAGGAGAGTACCCAGCCAGAAATAATCACACACCCATTTTTCAAGCTAGCATATAATGTCACAAAAACCAAAACCACAGCTAAATGCAGCACTAACCTTTGATGATCTTCATCAGATGACACACCTAGGACATTATGTTATTAAATACATGCATGTTTTGTTCAATCAAGTTCATATTTATATCAAAAACCAGCTTTTTACATTAGTATGTGACGTTCAGAACTAGCATACCCACCGAAAACTTCCGGTGAATTTACTAAATTACTCACAATAAACGTTCACAAAAAACAAAACAATTATTTTAAGAATTATAGATACAGACTCCTTTATGCAATCGCGGTGTCCGATTTTAAAATAGCTTTTCGGTGAAAGCACATTTTGCAATATTCTGAGTAGATAGCCCGGCCATCATGGCTAGCTATTTTGACACCCACCAAGTTCGGCACTCAACAAACTCAAATTTACTATAAGAAAAATTGGATTACCTTTGCTGTTCTTCGTCAGAATGGACTCCCAGGACTTCTACTTCAACACCCAATGTTGTTTTGGTTCCAAATAATCCATAGTTATATCCAAATAGCTGCGTTTTGTTCTTGCGTTCAAGACACTATCCGAAGGGTGACGCGCCGGCGCGTATCGTGACAAAAAAATTCAAAATATTCGATTACTGTACTTCGAAGCATGTCAAACGCTGTTTAAAATCAATTTTTATGCGATTTTTCTCGTAAAATAGCGATAATATTCCCGACTGGGAGACCTTGTTTTCGTTCAAACACTGAAAATAGAAAATGGAGTCTTCACATGCACGCGCACACCCGTGTCATTGTTCTCAGAACGACCACTTTCCAAAACCCTTACTGTTTTTCGCCCAGGGACTGCAGAGATCTCATTCCACGTTCTGGCGCCTTCTGAGAGCCTATGGGAGCCTTAGAAAATGTCACGTTACAGTAGAGATCCTCTATTTTCGATAAAGAGGCTATAGAAGGACAAGAAATGGTCAGACAGGGCACTTCCCATATAGAATCTTCTCAGGTTTTGTTCTGCCATATGAGTTCTGTTATACTCACAGACACCATTCAAACAGTTTTAGAATCTTTAGGGTGTTTTCTATGCAAATCAAATAATGATATGCATATTCTAGTTTCTGGGCAGGAGTAATAACCAGATTAAATCGGGTATGTTTTTTATCCGGCCGTGAAAATACTGCCCCCTATCCTAAACAGGTTAACACGGTCGCATTCCAACACCACCCCCGTGGTGGAAATGCGATAACCCAGGAAGGAAACGGCTCGTTTGGAAAACACACATTTCTCAGCCTTAACGTATAGGTCATGCTCCAGCAGCCTACCAAGCACCTTGCGCACCAGGGACACATGCGCGGAGCGGGTGACGGAATTCTGTAAGGCTCGGGCGTCGTAGGTGGAATCAAACGCAGGAAGCAGCGATCACAGGGTAGTGGCTTTAATAAGGTTCAACAGGCGAGTAAACACAAGCCACCCCAAACAGGGAAAATACGCGCACACAAAATAACGTGCCCCAAACACAGGGGGAAAACAATGTGGCGCAACACTAACGCACAAGCGTAAACACCAGCCTCAACAGTAAATACAATCCCACACAAAAAAAGGCGGACCGGCTAATATAAATAGCCCCGCTCATCACCCCCACTCAGAACAGGTGCACACAATCACAAACAGGGGAAAAACAAAAAGGGATTCAGTGGCAGCTAATAGGCTGTTGACGACGACCGCCGAGCGCCACCCAGCAGGAGGGGGCGCCACCATCGGTGGGAATCATGACAGATACAATAATACTGCATCATACATTAGGAAGAAGCCTAAAGCTTAGTAGATAGTATAATATATATTCCTGTATGTTGTCTTTAAACTTTGTGTTTTGTATAATAATTAAACTGAAGTATATACATTATCTGTCAATTCAAAAAATATGTTGCTGTTCATTTTTTTGTCAGGCATATCCCTTTCAGATACACAAACAAAGCAGGAAAAAAGAAGCAGGTACGGTAAATTAGTGGGATTTCAGTCTGTGTAAGAAAGGGATATGACAGACAAAAAATGAACAGCGACATATTTTTTTATTGACAGATAATGTATAAACTCACCTATAGACCTAGTAATGATTGCTTCATTTTCAAACACCCTGTAACCAAAATCCAGCTATCAGGTCTGTGTGAATTGTTCTCTGATTTTGTGCAGGTAAATTCATGAACACTTCCATTGTTCAACACCTCCCTAATTTGAAATGCAAACAGCCCCCATAGTTTAATAATTGTCTGGAGTCCCTGCCACATATACTCACCGGGAAGTTTATTAGGTACTCCACCACATTCACAGAAATGGATAGCTCCTACAGACAGTGAGTACCGTAGCCATGGCTAGCTATATAAAGCAGGTAAATGGGCATCAAGGCATTCAGTTACTGTTTGATTGAACGTTAGCATGGGCAAAACGAGTGACCTAAGCGACTTTGAGCGTGGTATGATTGTCAGTGCCAGACGCGCCGGATCCAGTATCTCCGAAACGGCCGCCCTCCTGGGCATTTCACGCAAGACGGTGCGTAGGGTTTTAGAATGGTGCGACAAGTGAAATACATCCTGTCAGCGGCACTCCTGTGGGCAAAAACAGCTTGTTGGTGAGCGAGGTCGAAGGAGAATGGCAAGAACCGTGCAAGCTAACAGGAGGGCCACAAACAGATAAATAACGGTCTAGTACAACAGTGTTGTGCAGAATGGCATCTCGAAAGGCACAACTTGAAAAATCCTTGTCACGGATGCAGCAGACGACCACACCGGGTTCCACTCCTATCAGCTAAAAACAAGAAGAAGCGGCTCCAGTGGGCCCACGATCACCAACACTGGACAAATGAGGAGTGGAAAAACATCGCCTGGAACATGACAGTGAGTTCAGTTTACTTGAGTGTCCTGGTCAGTCCCCAGACCTCAACCCAATAGACCATCTATGGGATGAGATGGAACGGGCTGGTCACAGCATGAATATACCACCGTCCAATCTGCAGCAACTGCGTGATGCCATGGAACGTTTCGGACACCTTGTAGAATGCCCCGAAGAATTCATGCTATTATGGAGGCCAAGGGGATTGTACAATCTTTGCACATTATTATTTTAAAGATTCTTCAAGCTTTGTCCAAAAAAAAATATATATAATTGTATACAGCTATTTTTATGTCTTGCCATAGATTTTCAAGTTGATTTAAATCAAAACTGTAACTAGCCCAGTGTATATTTGGCCTTCTGTTTTAAGTTATTGTCTTGCTGAAAGGTGAATTTTTCTCCCAGTGTCTGTGGGAAAGCAAACTATAGCAGGATTTCATCTAGGATTTTGTCTGTCCTTAGCTCTATTCTGTTTAATTTTATTTAAGAAAAATCTCCCTAGTCCTTGCCGATGACAAGCATAGCCGTAGTATGATGCCGCCACCACCATGCTTGAAAATATGAAGAGTGGTACTCAGTGATGTGTGTGTTGGATTT
This sequence comes from Salmo salar, assembly GCF_965601325.2. Classification (NCBI taxonomy): domain Eukaryota; kingdom Metazoa; phylum Chordata; class Actinopteri; order Salmoniformes; family Salmonidae; genus Salmo; species Salmo salar. The sequence goes on from NC_138315.1 coordinate 43,268,619, forward strand.
GCCCCAAACATAATGCTTTGTATTCAGGACATAAAGTTAATTTATTTGCCACATTTTTTGCAGTATTACTTTAGTGTTGTATTGCATACAAGATGCATGTTTTGGAATATGTTTATTCTGGACAGGCTTCCTTCTTTTCACTCTGTCAATTAGACTAGCATTGTGAAGTGACTACAATGTTGTTGATCCATTCTCAGTTGTCTCCTATCACAGCCATTAAACCCTGTAACTGTTTAAAAGTCACCATTGGCCTCATGGTGAAATCCCTGAGCAATTTCCTTCATTTCCGGCAACTGAGTTAGGAAGAACGCCTGTATCTTTGTAGTGACTGGGTGTATTGATACACCATCTGAACTGTAATTAATAACTTCACCATGCTGAAAGGGATATTTAATGTCTGCCTTTTTACCCATCTACAAATAGGTTATTTACGAGGAATTGGAAAACCTCCCTGGTCTTTGTGGTTGAATCTGTGTTTGAAATTCACTGCTCGACTGAGGGACCTTACAGATAATTGTATGTCTGGGGTACAGAGATGAAGTAGTCATTAAATCATGTTAATCACTATTCTTGCACACAGTGTGTCCGTGCAACTTATAATGTGACTTGTTAAGCACATTTTTACTCCTGAAGTTCTTTAGGCTTTCCATAACAAAGGGGTTGAACACTTATTGACTCAAGACATTTCAGCTTTTAATTTTTATTAATTTGTTTAAATGTCTGAAAACATTACTCCACGTTGACATTATGGGGTATTGTGTGTAGGCCAGTGACACAAAATCTCACTTTAATCTATTTTAAATTCAGGATTATTGTCACGTCCTGACCCTTGTAAGATGTCATTTTCTATAGTAGAGTAGGTCAGGGCGTGACGGGGTTGTTTTTGGGTGGTTTTCTTGTTATCTGTTTCTATGTGGTTTTTCTAGGTTTCTATTTCTATGTTGGGGTTATTGGATGATCTCCAATTAGAGGCAGCCGGTCCTCGTTGTCTCTAATTGGAGATCATATTTAAGTAGGGTTTTTTTCCACTTGTGTTTGTGGGTTGTTTATTTTTGAGTAGTGTGTATTTCTCTCTGCGTCACGGTTTTGTTGTTACAAGTAAGTACTTGGTGTATTGCAACGTTTCACAGTAATAATAAATATGTGGAACTACAACCATTCTGCACTTTGGTCCGATCCTTTAAACAGCCGTGACAATTATTCAGTATATAGCATCGTTATTGTTATTTTATTGTGTTACTTTCTTTTACTTTAGTTAATTTTGTAAATATTTTCTTAACTCTATTTTCTTAAAACTGCATTGTTGGTTAAGGGCTTGTAAGTAAGCATTTCACTGTAAGGGCTACATCTGTTGTGTTCGGCACATGTAACTAATACAATTTGATTTGATTTTATATAAAATAATGCAAAGTTGGCTAGAAGCTAGTAGCAGGGCGACCATCTCTGTCGGTGCCATCTTGGCTGAGACAGGAGAGTTTTTGCTAAATGAGACAGCATCCTGATTTGAGCTTGGCACACTAAGTGCCGTAATCAGGAGACAGAAAACCTTTCTATCTGCAGTATTTATCTTTAAAATCCCTTGCTGTGTTTGAGAAACTGTTTACATTGCAGACAGTTCAAAGGTCATCACAGGCTGTTCACCAAGAAAGTGAAAGTGGAAGTGTGCAAGATCTTATTTGAGAGCATAGAAGCGAGGGTACTGAAAAAGTAGTGAGCACTTTCAAAACCATGGGCAAACTGTGTGTCTTTTTGTTAGTTATTTCATTTTACACCATTGTAAACACAGGTAAAATAGAAATTTTATTCTCTGTATATCAGATTTAATTATAAATCTGCTACGAGGATCAATATTCAGAACATAAATAACAGCACCCTATAGGAAGGGAAACGTCAGCGTCAAATGTCACTAGTCAAAAGTGCAGCCAAAACTATTAGCAACATCAAGTTAATTAAGACTTTCTTGTAGTACAGCCTACACTATTTATTGTAGTACAGCCTAGACTAACAGTAGACTATTGTCTATACTACAGGATTTTCAGACATAACCATTGTGAAAATGTTCACTGATCTTGTTTTCACCCTCTCTCAGGTTCAGGATCCCATTCTCTGTGGGCATTTGCAACATATATCTCAGGATAGACACCTTTTCCTTGTGTTTACTGTTGTGTTGATGCTGGATGATATTCAAGTTGGTTACTTTGACTCCAACATTAAACGCTATATCCACAAGGGATATAACGCCTCCGAGGAAACAGAGGTTGAAGAAGCTTATCATATAGCTTTTATATTTGGACCCATGTCCTTCAGCTTGAGAGCGAGATCATCAGAGCTGAAGCGTTTCAATTCCTAGGAAGGTATTCATGTTCAACAGAGGCTGGCTGGGTGTGAGATGTCGGACAATGGAGAACCGGCACTTATCGTATCTAGGGCAGTTTAAATGGAATTTATGCAGATTCAGCAATATATTACAACATGACACATTATTCATACAATTCTGGAAAACTCTTCCCGCCATGGAGTGAGGTGCATCAAACATACAGTATCTCACAAAAGTGAGTATACCCCTCACATTTTTGTAAATATTTGAGTATATCTTTTCATGTGACAACACTGAAGAAATGACACTTTGCTACAATGTAAAGTAGTGAGTGTACAGCTTGTATAACAGTGTAAATTTGCTGTCCCCTCAAAATAACACAACACACAGCCATTAATGTCTAAACCGCTGGCAACAAAAGTGAGTACACCCCTAAGTGAAAATATCCAAATTGGGCCCAAGTGTCAATATTTTGTGTGGCCACCATCATTTTCCAGCACTGCCTTAACCCTCTTGGGCATGGAGTTCACCAGAGCTTCACAGGTTGCCACTGGAGTCCTCTTCCACTCCTCCATGACGACATCACAGAGCTGGTGGATGTTAGAGACCTTGCACTCCTCCACCTTCCGTTTGAGGATGCCCCACAGATGCTCAATAGGGTTTAGGTCTGGAGACATGCTTGGCCAGTCCATCACCTTTACCCTCAGCTTCTTTAGCAAGGCAGTGGTCGTCTTGGAGGTGTGTTTGGGGTCGTTATCATGTTGGAATACTGCCCTGCGGCCCAGTCTCCGAAGGGAGGGGATCATGCTCTGCTTCAGTATGTCACAGTACATGTTGGCATTCATGGTTCCCTCAATGAACTGTAGCTCCCCAGTGCCAGCAGCACTCATGCAGCCCCAGACCATGACACTCCCACCACCATGCTTGACTGTAGGCAAGACACACTTGTCTTTGTACTCCTCACCTGGTTGCCGCCACACACGCTTGACACCATCTGAACCAAATAAGTTTATCTTGGTCTCATCAGACCACAGGACATGGTTCCAGTAATCCATGTCCATAGTATGCTAGTCTTCAGCAAACTGTTTGCGGGCTTTCTTGTGCATTATCTTTAGAAGAGGCTTCCTTCTGGGACGACAGCCATGCAGACCAATTTGATGCAGTGTGCGGCGTATGGTCTGAGCTCTGACAGGCTGACCCCCCACCCCTTCAATCTCTGCAGCAATGCTGGCAGCACTCATACGTCTATTTCCAAAAGACAACCTCTGGATATGACGCTGAGCACGTGCACTCAACTTCTTTGGTCGACCATGGCGAGGCCTGTTCTGAGTGGAACCTGTCCTGTTAAACCGCTGTATGGTCTTGGCCACCGTGCTGCAGCTCAGTTTCAGGGTCTTGGCAATCTTCTTATAGCCCAGGCCATCTTTTTTCAGATGCTCAGAGAGTTCCTTGCCATGAGGTGCCATGTTGAACTTCCAGTGACCAGTCAGTATGAGGGAGTGTGAGAGCGATGACACCAAATTTAACACACCTGCTCCCCATTCACACCTGAGACCTTGTAACACTAACGAGCCACATGACACCGGGGAGGGAAAATGGCTAATTGGGCCCAATTTTGATATTTTCACTTAGGGGTGTACTCACTTTTGTTGCCAGCGGTTTAGACATTAATGGCTGTATGTTGTGTTATTTTGAGGGGACAGCAAATTTACACTGTTATACAAGCTGTACACTCACTACTTTACATTGTAGCAAAGTGTCATTTCTTCAGTGTTGTCACATGAAAAGATATACTCAAATATTTACAAAAATGTGAGGGGTGTACTCACTGTGAGATACTGTATGTAAAAGGCCTTTATCAGACCATTTATCTGAACATTTGCATGGACACTTTAAAAACGTTCCTGGAGAAAGAGAAGAAATGTATAATGCATAAAGTGCATGCCAGAGTCAGGCTCATACAGAAAGACATGTCTGGAGGGGTCCAGCAGATGAGCTGTCTGCCGTTTGGTTTCTATCCCCGCCACATCAACCTGACCCTGCTGAGAGACGGCCGGCCAATTGCAGAACAGGTTTTGAATGGGGGGGCAGCTGCTGCCCAATGGAGACGGCACGTACCAGCTGAGGAAGAGTCTGGTGGTCAGTACACAGGAACTAAGAGAGACACAACTACACCTGCACTGCCTCCCACCTCAGTCTGGACAACACGCTGGATGTCAGCTGGGTACCTGAGTCTGGAGCAGACAGAGTAGGTCTGTCTATCCTGTCAGCTGTACTGGTCCATAACTATTCTAATCTGCATTTCCGTTTGCCTAAGGAAGAGAAGTGAGGCTGGCTCCCAGACATTGTCACAGCTCTCCAACGCTGTTGATGCCCAAGTGGACGAGCAAATTAGCCTGTCTTCACATTCTGCGACCTGATATATTTACTGCTGCCGCTCATGCAGTGACTTTCTCAATTCAAGCTAATCGATAATATGTACAGTAGCCTAATAAAGAGAAGTCTTTGTTTTTTTATGATACAGTAGTGCATTAATGTTTAATAACGTGTACTCAATGCTATGACACTGATTTGTATGTGATATGTAAAATAAATGTTCTATTAAAATTCATAATACAAATAGATCATTAGAGTTTAGTTAATTAGCAATTAGCAGAAGGAAATCTTACCTGGAAGCAAAATAAAAATACCAGGAACACCAATCACACCCTGTCTTTCACACCAGAATACCAGGAACACCAATCACACCCTGTCTTTCACACCAGAATACCAGGAACACCAATCACACCCTGTCTTTCATACCAGAATACCAGGAACACCAATCACACCCTGTCTTTCATACCAGAATACCAGGAACACCAATCACACCCTGTCTTTCACACCAGAATACCAGGAACACCAATCACACACTATCTTTCACACCAGATACCATAGGTTAGGAATCAGTCAGAATCTTGATGGATTGTGTTTCATGAGAGTGGCATACATAAACGAGCTGCAGGGGCTGCAACTCTACTTCATACCAGAAGGTGTCACTCCACACTCAAATGAGGCTACTTACTACCAGTGGCTGACTCGATTAGGATGCTAGATTTATGAATGTAATTCTAGTTCCACTTAATTCTGGCATAGACCACAATGGCACATTTTGGGCAGTTGAAATATGCTGTTGAAAATAAAAGATGTAGCGACAAGTCTCACAATTGACTTTATTTTTTAAAGACTATTGCCAAATCTTAATATTAAGATTGATATTGCAGACATTTCAAATAATCAATTGGTAAATACATTGTTTGTTAGCTTAATTTTCACTTTAAAATGTGTTTAAACAGTTTGACCAATTCGGTTCAAAACCTGCCCAGTAATAAAAGATGGAAAGCTCAGGGTCAGGGATATAAATAAAAAGTAAAGTATTACATGTATACTAGACAAGCATTACATTTCTTATTGCTCAGTGACACACAAGTTGTTCACAAACATAGTTTACGGGAGATGATGCCAGCGAGCGTAACATCACCGTAATCTCCCTAGGAATAGAAAATGGTCACGGACACCGTAAAGTGATGCATAGTGCGTTAACTCTCTCTCTCTCTCCCGCCTCCTCCGAGACACCGCCTCTTCCGTAGGTAGGGAAGAGTTTAAAACCAATCTTGAGACGCGGGACACTTCATAAAAGGGACAGTGCGTCGTTTTCACGGACTAGTAGTGGACAGGATTAGACGGAGAGCAAGAACGGCTTTATTGGGAATACCCGTGGAGTTTATGTTGAATAGTTTCGAGATTCACAAGACAATAAAAATGAAATCTCCAAAGTTGAAGTCTCAAGGCAAATGTGAGTTGAAGAATGCTGACCATCTAATTTGTTCTTGGAATTTCCACTGGACAATACATAATGCATTGAACACTTACCAGGCATGGGGTCAATTGAGCGTTTGCAGAAAAGGAGCCGTAAAGTTATGTCAGTGTGGTTGTTATTCAACATCTGTTACAATTTGACAATGTGTTTACTACAATGTAACATGCGTGTGCGTTGGCGTGTTGCACACGTTTATCAATGACACAAAAACATAGGCCATCAGGTTAGCACGGGATAGGATAAATGAATATAGAGCAATTTATTTCATTAGGATAACTGAAATGAATGAAATAAAAATATAATTTTAATGGGAATGGTTGTTTTCATCAGTTATTTCAGCTACTTTCCTTGAGGAGGAGGATGATCTGTCTGACGTGCTGTGTGAGTTTGACGCGGTGATCGAGGATTTTACGTCCCCGGTGGAGAAAATACACTTCCGCTACGACGAGCACCTGAAGACAGCGAAGAGACGCAGCAGCGCTAGCGTCAGTGACAGCGGCATCAGCGACTCGGAAAGTAAATTAACCACACGCACACACACACACACACACACACACACACACACACACACACACACACACACACACACACACACACACACATATATATTGTAGCTATTATTATGAAGGATATCTGGAACAGGGGTTGAACCAACGATCTTGATTCACACTAATGTGCCATAAAGGTCCAGACCTTTTGGCAGTGAAATTAAATACAGCAGTACACTCTTAGAAAAAATGGATTCTTCAGCAGTCCCCATAGGGTTGTGAAAAGGTTGTACATGGTACCCACATTTGTATTTTTTATTTAACTAGGCAAGTCAGTTAAGAACAAATTCTTATTGACAATGACAGCCTACCAGGGAACAGTGGGTTATCTGCCTTGTTCAGTGGCAGAATGATTTTTATCTTGTCAGCTCAGGGATTTGATCCAGCACCTGGAACTAAAAGGGTTCTTCAAAGGGTTCTCTTCTTGGGGACAGCCGAAGAACCCTTGCATATATAAAACACTGAAGCAGTGAGAGGTGCTATCAGTAGCCTAGATAAGTTCCTGTTATACAGGGTCCTTGGAGCGTTACAGTTTGCACTGAGACGCACAATTCCTGGTTCTTCGTATAGTGACAGACAGAGCTGATAGGTGATATCTTTCCATGTGTCCAACGAGTGCTATTCCCAGTCTGCTGAAGAATTATATCAGCCGTACACACACACACACACACACACACACACACACACACACACACACACACACACACTCTAACCCCCTAACTCTAACTCTCTAAATCTAACCCCGGACACTACCCTTCCTAACCCTCTAACTCTAACCCTGGACACTACCCTTCCTAACCCTCTAACTCTAACCCTGGACACTACCCTTCCTAACCCTCTAACTCTAACCCTGGACACTACCCTTCCTAACCCTCTAACTCTAACCCTGGACACTACCCTTCCTAACCATCTAATTCTTACCCTGGACACTACCCTTCCTAATCCTCTAACTCTAACCCTGGACACTACCCTTCCTAACCCTCTAACTCTAACCCTGGACACTACCCTTCCTAACCCTCTAACTCTAACCCTGGACACTACCCTTCCTAACCCTCTACCCCTAACCCTGGACACTCCCCTTCCTAACTCGTTCTGTAGACGTGGAGTTTCTAGAACACACTACATGATGTTCTCTTTTCACATCATCCCTCGGAAACTCTTAACACTCACATGTGGTTGGGAAATGAAATCAGTGTCCAGTGGGGGAACGGGAGCATATTTCTGTCTGTGTGTAACTGTGTGAGGCTATCACATTTGGGTTAGGGCCCAAGGCGTAGCCAGCTGTGGAAGTACGTCTTTAAGACAGTGTATAGTGTACACACACACACACACAGTATGGTAATGCACAGCTTGACGTCTGAGAGATGGCATAACTGCTTATGACAATAAAATCTAAGAGGGTATAGGCTTCCACAGAGACATGGCTGGGTTGGAATATGGGAGCTTGTGTGCCAAATATGCAGCAGCGGCTCAATCTAACCCCAAGATCTCTGGACTCTGGTCAAGGTGTGTGTGTGTGTGTGTGTGTGTGTGTGTGTGTGTGTGTGTGTGTGTGTGTGTGTGTGTGTGTGTGTGTGTGTGTGTGTGTGTGTGTGTGTGTGTGTGTGTGTGTGTGTGTGTGTGTGTGTGTGTGTGTGTGGTGGAGGTCAGGGTAGGTAATACTACATAATAAATATTATTTCAGGATCCAGTGGAACTCTTGTGTGAGGAGAGAAACAGAGAGAGAGCTACAGTAGAGAGAGAAAGAGAAAAATAGAGAGAGAAACAGAGAGAGAGCTAGAGAGAGAAAGAGAGAGAGAGAGAAACAGAGAGAGAGAGAGAGAGCTAGAGAGAGAAAGAGAGAGAGAGAGGAGGGGAGTAGAGAGAGAGAGAGAGAAAGATAGCAAGAGAGAAAGAGAGAGAGAGAGATAGGAAGAGTAGAGAGAGAGAGAGAGCTAGAAAGAGAAAGAGAGAGAGAGGAGGAGTAGAGAGATAGAGAGAGAAATAGAACGAAAGAGAGAGAACGAGAGAGGAGGAGTAGAGTGAGAGTTAGAGAGACAGGGAGAGACAGAGAGATAGAGCGAGAGGAGGTTAAGCTGTGTATCTTCTAGTAGTTAGCCATACCATACTCCTAGTTAGACCTGTCAAGAGGGTAATACAGGGACTAAATGACAGACCATTAGACCAGCAGACCTCAATCTGAAAGGAGTTCTAGTACCTTTTGGATTGGAGACAGACCACACTGGGAACTGAATTCATTTCTGTTGGACATGACCATAGTAAAACAACAGCCCCTCCATCTACAGGACTCACCCTGACTTCCGATACATTCCGACTTCATAGTCAAACTAAACTGACCCCTTTCTGTATTTTACTCAGAAGAAACAACAAAGTCACGACTTCCACCGAGGGTGGTTCCTCTCCCTGTTCGGGCGGTGCTCGGCGTCGCCGGCCTACTAGCCGTCACCGATCCATTTTTCTTTTTCCATTTGTTTTATTTTTGTTTTTTTCACACCTGGTTTCACTTGCTTTCATTTCTGTGTGTATATTTTTGCCTGCCTAGGTTTGTGCGGGATTATTTGTCTCAGGTGGCTCGTTGAGGTTGTGCCTCAGTTTATTTCACGTATATACCGATTGTGTATAAGTTTGAGGAGCGTTGTTTTTTCCTCCTTCCGTGAGTAACTGTATCCTCTTTTTGTCGTGGGCGTTGTTATTGGTATTGTACCTGTCTTTTTGTTGTGGACTTGCCTATTAGAAGACGCTCCTTGGACATCTCTGCTCTCCTGCGCTTGACTCCTTCACCTACCTCATAATCAAAACCTAACAAATGATCTCTCCTTCTCCCACCAACATTCCTTTCCCGGATATAAACAAACAGTGAAACATATCTGTCATCTTCTGTGGCTGGCTGAAATATCTACTGTTGAAATTAAAGTGTTTTTTCTGTCTCTTCTGCAGTCAAACAGTCAACTTTTTCACCACACGTCGTCTGAACCAATGTTACCACTGTGGGGGAATGCAGGAGAGAGAGTGGCGGTGTTTGTGTGTGTGTGTGTGTGTGTGTGTGTGTGTGTGTATGTGTGTGTGTGTGTGTGTGTGTGTGTGTGTGTGTGTGTGTGTGTGTGTGTGTGTGTGTGTGTGTGTGTGTGTGTGTGTGTGTGTGTGTGTCTACACATTTTACTACACTTGTGAGAACCAGAAGTCCTCACAAGAATAGTAAACCAACTAAAATTCAGAGAAGTGAGGAGATTATGCCAGTCCTCACTTATTAAAAGGCTATTTTAGGGTTACGGGTTAAGGTTTGGAGTTAGGTTTCGTGAGGGTTAAGGTTAGGAGTTAGGTTTAGTGAGGGTTAGGAGTTAGGTTTAGTGAGGGTTAAGGTTAGGGTTAAGGTTAAGGTTAGGGGGAGGTTTAGTGATAGGGAAACATCTCAATTGTTGAAATTATCCTCTTGTTGTCTCCTCTCCTTAATACTTAATCATCGCATTCAGAGAAAGCGAGAGAGAGAGACAAAGAGAATCCAGTTGAACATGTTGTTCTGGCCCTGTTTGAGGCCCCTTCACCCTCTACTCCACTCATGTTCCTGCTCTGACCCTCTCACACTAACCAGATGATTACTGTCAAGTCATGAGTTACAAGGGAAAACAAATTAAATGACATTTTGTCACATGCACCAAATACAACAGGTGTAGACCTTACCGTGAAATGCTTACTTACAAGTCCTTAACCAACAATACAGTTCAAGAAATAGAGTTAAGAAAATATTTACCAAATAAACTAAGGTAAAAAATAAAATAAAAAGTAACACAATAAAATAACAAAAACGAAGCTATATACAGGGGGTACCGGTACTGAGTCAATGTGCGGGAGTACAGGTTAGTCAAGGTAATTTGTACATGTAGGTAGGGGTAAACTGACTGCATAGATAATAAACAGCGATTAGCAGCAGCGTAAAAACAAAAGCTTGGGGTGTCAATGTAAATAGTCCAGGTGGCCATTATATTAATTGTTCGGGAGTCTTATGGCTTGGGGGTAGAAGCTGTTAATGAGCCTTTTGGACCTAGACTGGTGCTCCGGCACCGCTTGCCATGCGGTAGCAGAGAGAACAGTCTATGACTTAGGTGGCTGGAGTCTTTGACAATTTTTGGGGCCTTCCTCTGACACCGCCTAGTATATAAGTCCTGGATGGCAGGAAGCTTGGCCCCAGTGATGTACTGGGCCGTTCGCACTACCCTCTGTAGCGCCTTATTGTCAGACGCAGAGCAGTTGCCATAACAGGCAGTGATGCAAAAGGTCAGGATGCTCTCGATGGTGCAACTGTAGAACTTTTTGAGAATCTGGGGACCAATGCCAAATCTTTTCAGTCTCCTGAAGGGGAAAAGGCGCTGACGTGCCCTCTTCACAACTGTCTTGATGTGTTTGGACCATGTTAGTTTGTTGGTGATGTGGACACCAAGGAACTTGAATATCTTGACCCACTCCACTACAGTCCCGTCGATGAGAATGGGGGCCTGTTCGGGCCTCCTTTTCCTATAGTTCACGATCATCTCCTTTGTCTTGATCCCGTTGAGGGATACGTTGTTGTCCTGGTACCACACGGTCAGGTCTATGACCTCTTCCCTATAGGCTGTCTCATCATTGTCGCTGATCAGGCCTGCCACTGTTGTGTCATCAGCAAACTT